>NC_092037.1:31722132-32022132 GCF_003086295.3 Arachis hypogaea
AGCAGACGCCCTCTCAAAGCCGCCAGCACCAAGCCCGGAGGCAACAACAGAAGTCTCCTCCAAGAAACCTTACAATCTCCCTCCGTGCTAAGAGAGGAAGAAACACTAAATATATCCAACCAACAGCAAGGATGGATGACCCCCATACTCAACTACCTGAAGTCGGGAACTCTCCCGCCGAGAGAAAGGAAGCTAAAAGACTCACGAAAGACGCCCAGAATTATACACTAATTCACGACGTATTATACAGAAGAGGATTCTCAAACCCCTCCTCAGGTGCGTCCCAACCTCAGAAACAAAAAGCGTCCTCGAAGAAGTCCACGGAGGCATGTGTGGAAACCACCTCGGAGCTCGGGCACTATCCAAGAAAGTAGTCAGAGCCGGGTTCTACTGGCCGACCTTGCAAAGAGACGCAACGGAGTTTGTGAAAATATGCCCCCCTGCCAAAAACACGCCAATTTTCACAAAGCACCACCCGAAGACCTTATCAGTATCACCGCACCATGGCCCTTCGCAAAGTGGGGACTCGACTACTCGGCCCGTTCCCACAAGGACCGGGGCAAGTCAAATACCTCATAGTAGGGGTCGACTACTTCACAAAGTGGATCGAAGCTGAGCCCTTAGCCACCATTACGGCTCAGAAAAGCCGCAAATTCCTATACAAAAACATTGTCACAAGGTTCGGAGTCCCCTACTCCATCACAACAGACAATGGAACACAGTTCACGGACACAAGTTTTCAGAACTTGGTGGCCGAACTAAAAATCAAACAGCAATTCACATCAGTCGAGCACCCACAAGCCAATGGACAAGCAGAGGCTGCAAATAAAATCATCTTGGCCGGGTTAAAACGAAGACTCCAAGAGGCCAAAGGGGCATGGGCCGAAGAGCTCCCCCAGGTGCTATGGGCATATCGGACAACCCCACACTCTACAACGGGAGAATCGCCATTCCAACTAGCTTACGGGATGGAGGCAATGATTCCTATCGAAATAGATGAAGGGTCACCCAGAGTCATCTTCTACAACGAAGGAGGCAACCCACAGGCACAAAGGAGAACTCGACCTCCTCCCCGAGGTCCGAGAAAGAGCCCGAATCCGAGAAGAAGCCTTAAACGGCGAACGGCCCTCAGATACAATCAGAAAGTAATAAGCGAAGCTTCTCCATTCACGACCTGATTCTAATCCGAAATGACATCGGAACACAAAAGTCGGGAGTAGGAAAGCTAGCTGCAAATTGGAAAGGACCCTACAAGGTAACAGAAGTCTTAGGGACAGGCTACTACAAAGTATCCGACCTAGAAGGCAATGAGCTGCCCAGGGCCTGGCACGCCTGTAATCTAAGGCGGTACTACAGCTAGAAAAACTTAACCCGAGGTGTACTCTTTTTCCCTACAAGGGTTTTTTAATGAGATACCGGTTAAGTAAGACACCCGACCTAGTCAAAGGGTAAACACTCTGTAAATATTCTTTCTTTTTTAATACTAATCAAATTTCTATTTTCTTTTCTTCTTCCTCATGATGAAGCAAATCCTAGAAAGTACCCACCAAGGCGCATTAATTTATGCTCGGCAAAACGCAAAAAATCATTTGCCAAGAGACCACACAAGGTCGGCAAAGATAAAGCGACGAGGTTCAAATTAATGTGAGAAGTTATAAAGTAACTCTGAAAAGGCTCAAAAGGCCAAATAAAAAGAGATTACAAAAATAACTTAAAAAGGCCGACCAACGACAAAGTCGGACCCAACCAAAAGGAGGTACTCGAGCGCCCGAGGACCGAGAAAAAGCTCGGATCCAAGAAAGAAGCCTTAAAACGGCGAGAACCAAGATTTCGAAAAACGCTTACTAAAAAGTTGCTTTACAAAAAACAACTAAAAAGTACAAGCGAAAGAACGAAATCAAAGGAAGTTCCGAAAACGCTTACTAAAAAAGTTGCTTTACAAAAAACAACTAAAAAGTACAAGCAAAAGAACGAAAGCAAAGGAAGTTTCGAAACGCTAGCTAAAAAGTTGTTATCCGAAAACAACTAAAAAGCACAAAAGCGGAAACAAAAAGACAAAACGCGAACAAAAACACCGCATAATAAAGTTACTACAAGTAGCTAAATAAGCAAAAGGTGTCCAAAGCGTTCACAGAAACCATCCAAAAACAAAAAAAGCCCACAGGCCGGGCAAAACACCAAAAAGATTACAGAGGATCAAGGTCCTTTCCGGACTCCACATCAACAGCAGGCTGCGGAGGAAACATAGAGATCGGGACTGCATCGACGGCAACGTCATCCCGGTTTGAAACCTCCACACCAGATCCATCCCCGACCAAAGGTGAAGTCGGGTTCTCAACCAGAACTTTGGGGTCGGACATCGGAACCTCATCCTCGGTAGGAGCAGGAACAATCTTTCCCTCCACAACAATGTTATCCGTACTGAATAAGCTCAGATCCAGGTCAGGAATAAGAACCCGGACCTGAGCCTTCAAATTTTCAAACATAGCATCCATACCCTTGGCCACATGACCTTCCAGCTCGTAAAACTCGTCCTGCGCGGATTGCAACTTCTCCTTTGTCTCCACAAGCTCGGCATATAGCCAAGTATAATTCTCTGTAGCCGCCTTCGCCATCTCCTCAGATGTCTTCGCTGCCGCCACAGCCGCGGTAGCTTTAGTTTTCTCTTTCTCCAAAGAGGCCTCCAGCTCAGTAATCCTGGCAGCCTTCAGTTGACTAATCTTATCAAGCTCGGACTGAGCCTTCTCAAGTCGGGAGCTGGTTGCCCCAAGGGGGGATTTTCTGAACTCCCGGGCAATAGCGGCATGAAGACTAGCCATCCGGACGCAGCTCCGCGCCATATACTGAAAATGATGCTCCATAGACACATCATCAGTAGAAATAAAGGTCTGAGGGAGAATATGCTGTTCAATCCAACCAAGAGCATCAAAGTCCTTATCGTTGAAACCGGCAAGCTCCTGAGAGGTCTTCTGCTTCTTGGGAGGAGGACCCGAAAACGGAGGAGGAGAAGAAGTAGCAGGCCCAGAGGTCGGGAGATCCTGACTTATAGCTCGGAACTGGGGAGTCGGAATAGTCTTTGACCGAGTTTGAACACCCACAGTAGTCTTCTGTGGAGAAGATCGGGCAGAAGCCTCCCCGGCCTCGATATTCCGAGCAGCCACAGACTTCTTCGTCCGACGAAGGAACTTCATGGAATCCGCCTGAGAAGACATCTCTTCAAGAAATAAAGAAAGGGATTACCACAACAGAAATTCCACCAAAAACAAGCAAAACCAAAGTACTAAAAAAAATGAATCTCGAAAGAGGTCGGGAACTACCTAACTCGGAACGGAGAAGGCTTGGATCCCCCAACATTTTCTTCGTGTCCAAGTGAGGTGCCCGACCCCATAAACTGCTCACCACACCCACAAAAGCCTGCTCCACCTCATCTAGACTCTCAAAGTATACTTAACAGACACTACATTCTCCTGCCAACAAAGAGGAAAAGAAGGCTCCCCACTCTCATCTAGAAAGAAAGGTCGGACGTCTCCAGTAGCCCGGACCTTGAAATAAAAGTTCTTAAAATCGTGAAAGGACTCATCATACAGGGTACAAAACTTTCTTCCCTGGTTAGCTCTAAAAGAGACCCAAGATACCTTCCCTCCACCCGACCCCGGCTTCGTCAACACAAACAAGTAGGAAAAAAGAGAAATAGAGGGAGCAACGCCCAAAAACTGACACAAAAGTTGAAACAGCTTTAAAAATGCCCAAGAATTTGGATGGAGCTGCGTAGGGGCAAGGTTACAAGACCATAACACCTCGGACTCCAGGTCGGTAAAAGGAAGTCGGACACTCAGCTTAGAGAAAAAACAATCATAAGCGTAAAAGAAGAGCTTCTCGGAACTATCTAAGGGCGGGAAGCAAACTCTCTCCTCGGAATCCGGGGCTACTAGTTCATAATCTCTCTCAGACTCTCTATCTTCACATATGCTACATTGCCTACGAAACCTAGCTAAATACTCAGAATCTACCACAGAAGGGACTCTTAGAGGAACAGGATCTACCCAACCAAGACCACTCGGAATCTTGGTCGACATCGCTTGAAGAACCTTTCGAGACATAAAATTCTTGCCTACAAAGAAGAATACAACAGCAAGCAAAAATCACATAAAAGCAGACAGCGAAAACCCATTCAGCAAAACAAGAAAACAAAGATCTTTTAGAAGAAAATACAGCAACCCGGAGCAAGATACCAGAGAACAAAAAAGAGTCCCCCCCCCCATGAACAAACGAACAAAGCAATGGCGGCGCCTCTTTTCGGGGCAACCCAGGCATAGAGAAAAAGAAACAAACAAAGAGCCACACAAAAGAAACAGAAGCATATGTGCACAAGAAAAGAGATGGGAACAAACCTGGAAGAAAGAAACGAGGACGACGAGCTCCGAAGCAAGGAGAACGGAACGACGGCGCAGAGGAAACCCCGGAAAGACACGAGGAAGGATTCGGGGAAGAAGAACAAAGAAAAAGGAAGCGGGGCTCAAAAAAAGGGAGATGGCGAAAACTCAGAAAACAGGAAGGGAACAGAATAAACGAAGAAAAGGAGGAAAGGGGCAAATAAATAATGCCTTCACAAAGCCCGAACGGAAATCGAGGAGAAACGGTAAAATGCAATAAATGCAGGAACGGCCATTTTTTGAATTTTGAAAAAAACTACTATGCCCGAGCTCGACCTCCCAAAAAGGACGAACGCGGGCAGGGGCACTGTTCATACCCTGACCGGGCTCCTCCAACTCGGCAAAATCCATGAAAGGTCCGACCTCGTCCCAAGGCCCACACCTGAGGTCGGACCTCGGACAATAAAAGCTAAGAAGGCCCATCAAAAGGAACGCAGCCCAAAACCTAAAAGGCCGAAAAGGCCTAGGAAAGGCGGTTCCACAAAGATAGAGATAAAACTCCCAAAAGATAAGATAAGATAAGAATATCTTATCCAGGGAAGATCACGGCCAACTATTATAAATACACTGGAGCACCCAGGTATAACACACACTCTAATTCTACTCAATATCTGCTTGGACCCATGCTAACTTAAGCATCGGAGTGTCATTGCAGGTACAACCACCAACCACTCTGCATATCAAGCTCGGGTCATCAATCCCCCCACCTCGGGCCTCTCTAAGACGACCGAGCTGCATGTTTCAGGTAACCCTCGGAACAGGTACCATTCTGGGGGTTTAACGCCAGGAATGGTGCCATTTTGGGCGTTAAACGCCAGAATGGGCACCATTCTGGGCGTTTAACGCCAAGTGTGCAGCATCCTGGGCGTTTTGAAAAACGCCCAGTGATAAAGGCTTTCTGGCGTTTAACGCCAGCCAGGGCACCTGGCTGGGCGTTAAACGCCCAAAAGGGGTAGCAATTGGGCGTTAAACGCCAGAATGGGTGCCATTCTGGGCGTTTAACGCCAGAAAGGTGGGGGGACCACATTTTTGTTTTCAACTCAAATTTTTTCAAACTTTCCTCTTTTTACCCATACTCTTCTACATAAATGCACTTCAACCTTTCATCATTCACTTTCAAATCTTCACAAATCAAAACCATTCTTCAAATCTATTTCAAATTAATCCCAAATCTTCTTCAAAAACTCACCCTTTTCTCAATTTCTTTCCATATCTTCTCAAATCTCCCTTCAAATCTCTCTTTTTTTTGAAAAAAACTCTCCCCCTCACCTTATAAATTCGTGTTTGGCTTCCTCTTTCCACCACACCATTCGAATTTCCTCTTCCTCTCTCTCTCTCTTCTCTTCTTTCTTCTCTTTTTGCTTGAGGACAAGCAAAACCTCTAAGTTTGGTGTGCTTTTCCGTGATCACTAAGCCAAGATTCATCAAGATCATGGCTCCTAAGGGAAAACAAACCAACTCAAGAGGAAAGAAAGAGACTAATCCAAAGAATCTTTGGAATCAAGAGAAGTTCTTAACCAAAGAACATGAAGACCATTATCACAAAATAATGGGTCTGAGGTCAGTGATCCCGGAAGTTGAATTTGATCTGAAAGAAGATGAATATCCGGAGATCCAAGAGCAAATTCGAAACAGAGGATGGGAAGTTCTGACCAATCCTGAAATAAAGGTTGGAAGGAACATGGTTCAGGAATTCTACTCTAATCTGTGGCTAACAGATAAACAGAGAATGACTGGAACTGCTTACCATACCTACAGAACCATGGTCAGAGGGAAAGTTATGTACTTCCATCTGGACAAAATAAGAGAAATCTTCAAACTACCTCAACTGCAAGATGATCCTGACTCCTTCAATAGGAGGATGGTGAGAGTAGATAAAGGGTTGGATCAAGTTCTAGAGGACATATGCCTCCCTGGGACTAAGTGGATAACCAATTCAAAGGGTGTCCCAAACCAACTCAAGAGGGGATACCTCAAGCCAATTGCAAGAGGGTGGCTAGACTTTATTGGGCGTTCCATATTGCCCACTAGCAACCGTTCTGAGGTCACCATCAAGAGGGCAGTGATGATTCATTGCATTATGCTTGGAAAAGAAGTGGAGGTTCATCATGTGATTGCTTGTGAGATCTACACAATTGCAAATAAGAATTCCACTGAAGCCAAACTGGCTTACCCAAGCTTGATCTCCTTGCTATGTAAAGAGGCTAGGGTGAAGATGGGAGTAGATGAGTTCATACCCATTGAACACCCAATCACCAAGAAGTCAATGGAAGGACAAGTGCAAGACAACTCTATCAAGAGAAGGGCGCAGGAATTCCTCCCTGAATTCCCAAGAATTGACTACTGGACCAGCCTAGAAGCATCTATCTCCAAGCTGCAAGAGACTATGGAGCAACTGAAGGAAGAACAGCAGAATCAGAACTGCATGCTCTGCAAATTGCTAAAGGAACAAGAGAAGCAGGGGCATGAACTCCAAGAATTGAAACGCCAAAAGTTCTCCTCTCAAGCTGAGGGAGCATCCACTTCTCAAAATCAAGGTTGTTGAGTCCTAACTCTGTGAAAACCTCTATCATTAGGAGCCTATGTTTGCGTCTTTTTTTTCCTTTGTTTTGTTTTTATTTTTCGTTTTTTTTTAGTTTAATTTTATATCTATTTTTTTGAGTCTTGTTTTAATTCATAATTAATAAAATTGAAATTTTATGCCTTAAAGATATGAATGTCCTATGAATCCATCACCTCTCTTAAATGAAAAATGCTTTAATCACAAAAGAACAAGAAGTACAGGATTTCGAAATTTATCATTGAACCTATTTGAATTAGTTTGATGTGGTGACAATACTTTTTGTTTTCTGAATGAATGCTTGAACAGTGCATATGTCTCTTGAATTTGTTGTTTTGAGAATGTTAAAATTGTTGGCTCTTGAAAGAATGAGGAAAAAGAGAACTATTATTGAGGATCTAAAATCATTAGACTGATTCTTGAAGCAAGAAAAAGCAGTGGATAAAAAAAAATTCGAAAAAAAAGAAAAGAGAAGAAGAAAAGAAAAAGAAAAAGAAAGAAATAAAGTTGTGATCCAAGGCAACAAGAGTGTGCTTAAGAACCTTGGACACCTCTAATTGGGGACTTTAGCAAACCTGAGTCACAATCTGAAAAGGTTCACCCAATTATGTGTCTGTGGCATGAATGTATCCGGTGGTAATACTGGAAGACAGAGTGCTTTGGGCCACAGCCAAGACTCATACACTAGCTATGTTCAAGAATCATTATGCTCAACTAAGAGAATCAATAACACTATCTGACTTCTGAGTTCTTATAGATGCCAATCATTCTGAACCTCAAAGGATAGAGTGAGATGCCAAAACTGTTCGGAGGCAAAAAGCTACTAGTCCCGCTCATCTAATTGGAACTATGTTTCCTTGATATTTTGGAGTCTATAGTATATTCTCTTCTTTTTATCCTATTTTGATTTTCAGTTGCTTGGGGACAAGCAACAATTTAAGTTTGGTGTTGTGATGAGCGGATAATTTGTATGCTTTTTGGCATTGTTTTTAGTATGTTTTTAGTATAATCTAGTTAGTTTTTAGTATATTTTTATTAGTTTTTAGCTAAAATTCACTTTTTTGGACTTTACTATGAGTTTGTGTGTTTTTCTGTGATTTCAGGTATTTTCTGGCTGAAATTGAGGGTCCTGAGCAAAAATCTGATTCCGAGACCAAAAAGGACTGCAGATGCTGTTGGATTCTGACCTCCCTGCACTCGAAGCGGATTTTCTGGAGCTGCAGAAGCCGAATTGGCGCGCTCTCAACGGCATTGGAAAGTAGACATCCTGGGCTTTCCAGCAATATATGATAGTCCATACTTTGCCCAAGATTTGATGGCCCAAACCGGCGTGGCAAATCAGCCTCAGAAATTCCAGCGTTAAACGCCGGAACTGGCATAAAACTTGGAGTTAAACGCCCAAACTGGCATGAAAGCTGGCGTTTAACTCCAGAAAAGGTCTCTACACGAAAATGCTTCATTACTCAGCCCAAGCACACACCAAGTGGACCCAGAAGTGGATTTTTACGTCATTTACTCATTTCTGTACACCCTAGGCTACTAGTTTACTATTAATAGGATCTTTTGACATTGTATCTGTACCTTATGACCTCATGACACTTTACACGCTTTCTTTGTGTACTTTTCACGGCATGAGTCTCTAAACCCCATGGTTGGGGGTGAGGAGCTCTGCTGTGTCTTGATGGATTAATGCAATTACTACTGTTTCTTATTCAATCATGCTTGCTTCCATTCTAAGATAATACTTGTTCTTAATCCGGATGAATGTGATGATCCGTGACAATCATCATCATTCTCAACTATGAACGTGTGCCTGACAACCACCTCCGTTCTACCTTAGATTAAGTAGTTATCTCTTGGATTCTTTAATCGGAATCTTCGTGGCATAAGCTAGGATTGATGGCGGCATTCAAGAGAATCCGGAAGGTCTAAACCTTGTCTGTGGTATTCTGAGTAGGATTCAATGATCGAATGACTGTGACGAGCTTCAAACTCTTGAAGGCGGGGCGTTAGTGACAGACGCAAAAGAATCATTGGATTCTATTCCGGCCTGATTGAGAACCGACAGATGAATTCCGCTATGCTGTGACAGAGCATATGCAATCGCTTTCACTGAGAGGACGGGAGGTAGCCATTGACAACAGTGAAACCCTACATACAGCTTGCCATGGAAGGAGACTTGCGTGTTTGAAGAAGAAGACAGTAGGAAAGCAGAGATTCAGAAGATGGAGCATCTCCAAACCTCAACCTATTCTCCATTACTGCAAAACAAGTAATCATTTCATGTTCTTTTGCTTTTCACAATCAATCCTGATAATTTCTGATATCCTGACTAAGATTTACAAGATAACCATAGCTTGCTTCAAGCCGACAATCTCTGTGGGATCGACCCTTGCTCACGCAAGGTATTACTTGGACGACCCAGTACACTTGCTGGTTAGTTGTGCGGGATTGCAAAAGTGTGATTGCAATTTCGTGCACCAGCCATGCACCACAAAATGCTGCCCTGCCCTTGTGGAGGGTAGGGCAATGTTGCCAATGGTGAAGCCCATGTTTGAAACTCAGTGGAGGCACATGATGCTCCTTTTCCTTGGTTTTCTTGGCACCTAATTCACGCATAAGGCTTGGCTTCCTTGGAGGTCATGTGTTCGAACCTTTGTGAAAGCATTTGGGGGGAGCAATTTTCCTTGATTCTTCATGAAGAGAAACACGACATTGCTCTACTCTCCAAGAGGGCAGAGCAGAAAAATGAGCGCTACTTTGCTTTGGGGTGAGGCTCCAGCTTCGAACCTTGGTGGAAGCACATTGGTTTATTTTCGCTTATTTTTTACCCTTAAATATTCCTTTCATTCATGCCTCAATTGTACGCCAAATATGGAATGCTATATATCGTTGGAAAGCTCTGAATGTCAGCTTTCTAACGCAACTAGAAGCACATCAATTGGACTTTTGTAGCTCAAGTTATAGCCCTTTGAAGGAGGCATGGTCATGCTGTGAGCGCCCAGATTTTACCTTAGCGAAAATTCTTGCTTCCAACCTCACTTTGCATCACGATACTGCTCTGCCCTTGGCAAGAGCAGGGCAGTGTGTGCTGATTGCCTATTTTCCTTTAATTTGGTCATGGGCCACGCTTTTAAAAGCGTGGCCTAAGGCTCCAAAGTGTGCTCCAACTTCAAAGTGTGTCCCAAAGCTCTTTTTTTCTCCTTTTTTTGTGCTTCTTTGCTTCTTTTTCTTCTTATTTCCTACAAGATTTATAAAATTAAAAGATCAAGAAAATATACCAATTAAGTATAAAAGCATTCAATATTTAAGCACAAATCATCAATTTCTTGTATGAAAAAGCATAGAAAAATAGGTATATGATGACATGTCATCAGGGTTTACAACTGCAATCCTGAATAGTTTTGGCATTTCACTTTATCCTTTGAAGTTTAGAATGATTGGAATCCATAGGAACTCAAAATTCAGATAGTGTTATTGATTATCCTAGTTCAGTATGTTGATTCTTGAACACAGCTACTTTATGAGTCTTGGCCGTGACCCTAAGTATTTTGTTTTCCAATGTTACCACCGGATACATAAATGCCACAGACACATAACTGGGTGAACCTTTTCAGATTGTGACTCAGCTTTGCTAGAGTCCCCAGTTAGAGGTGCCCAGAGTTCTTAAGCACACTCTTTTTGCTTTGGATCACGACTTTAACCGCTCAGTCTCAAACTTTTCACTTGACACCTTCACGCCACAAGCACAAGGTTAAAGACAGCTTCATTTAGCTGCTTAGGCCAGGATTTTATTCCTTTGAACCCTCCCATCCATTAATGTTCAAAGCCTTGGATCTTTTTTACCCTTTGCCTTTTTGTTTAAAGGGTTATTGGCTTTTTTTGCTTGCTTTTTCTTTTTTTCTTTCTTTCTCTTTATTTTTTTATTTTTTATTTTTTATTTTATTTTATATTTTTTGCAAGCTTTGCGTTATTCACTGCTTTTTCTTGCTTCAAGAATCAATTTTATGATTTTTCAGATTATCAATAACATTTCTCTTTTTTCATCATTCTTTCAAGAGCCAACAATTTTAACATTCATAAACTTCACTATCAAAAATATGCACTGTTCATGTCATGCATTCAGAATTACAGAAAATACCACCACATTTAAGTAAATAAGACTACTTTTAAAATTAACTCAATTTCTCATGCAATACATCACTTCTGTACTTTTTATTTGAATTCAAGCTCAGTGAGTAATACATGAGACATCTTTTTAGAATTAAAGTAATTAAGAAAAAACTAAACTAGTCCTAGGATTCTAACTAATAAAGGATCATGCAATCAAACAAAGCAAAATAGCAGAAAACTGGAACGTAACATAGAAAAAGAAGGGAGGAATAAAAAATGAAAGGAACTCAACCACCTTAGTTATCCTAGCGGTTTCTTTATTCTTCAGGTTGTGCTCCTCTGTGAAGATGATTTGCCTCCCTTTTGGTGCCATAGGAATAAACAAAAAACCCTTAAGCGAAGCGTCAACACCAAACTTAAAGGTTTGCTTGTCCTCAAGCAAAGAAGAACTGAAAATAGAAAGAGACAAATATTATGATGAAAGAAAAAGGAAAAGGATAAAAGAACAAGAGAGAATTAGGATTGGGAGAAGGGAAAGAAAAATTAAAAACTGGGCGGCAAACTAGTGGAGTTGTGCGGCACAGGCGACGCGTACGCGTGCAGCACACGTATGCATGGGGCGCGAAATTTTCTTAATGACGCGTAAGCATCATGCACGCGTCCGCGTGCCTTTGGTTTTGTGCGATTCGCACGAAGGCAGCTACGCGCACGCACAACTCGCTGTTCGTGTGGCTTGGGAGCTAATATTTTCAGACGACGCATGCGCTTCATGCACGCACACGCGTGGATGGCCGTTTGGTCAAACGACGCGCATGCGTCAGGGACGTGTACGCGTGGTCAATTTTGTGCGTCTAGCACAATTCCAGCCCCAAACCAGCACAACTCTCTGCCCAAACACTTATTTACGTCGATTTTTAAGGTCACGCGTACGCGTCGCTGATGCGTACGCGTGGAGTGCCAAAATCATGAATGACGCGCACGCGTGGGGTACGTGGTAAACCCCATTTTTAGGGTTTATCTTGTGTTGGATTTAGAGCATTTTATCAACCTTTAGTCACGTTTAACCAATGAATTAGCATGATCTTGTAATCTCTCCCGTATTTGTTCTTGAATAAAAAAACATGCTTTTTAAGCCTTTAATGTGATAATTTTAATTCATCCTTGATTCCATAAGATGTCTTGATGTGTTTGCTAGTAATCTCAGGTTAAAATAGGCTAAGCATGGATCAAGGGAGAAAGGAAGGAAGCATGCAAGTGGAGAGAAGCACAAAAAGCCAAAGAATTGATCTCGGCCAAGGACGCGCACGCACACAAGGCGCTCGCACGCACATCGCTAAATTGGCCAGGGACGCGTACGCATATCGCGTGCGCACCGTCGCAGTCTACACGTGATTCTGTTACTGCAACACGTGCCTGGCGATTTTGGAGGGCTTCTACAACCAACTTTGGCGCCAAACTGCATATAAGAACCAAGGATTGAAGGGGATTGGGAGAAATTCATATTCATACACTCATTTTTTACACTTTCTTAGATATTTTTAGTTAGTTACATTTGTAGAGAGAGAGAGACTCCAACCTCTCTCTAGGGTTCATCTTCATTTTCTCAATTTTCAACCCTTCCTTGGTGAGATCCATTGCAACTCTCAATTTACTTTGTTCATGTTATATATTTTTTTCTCTAATCTCAATTAGTGCTTGTAATTGTTCAATCCTCATAGATCTTAGATTTAACTTTGTTGTTTTGGATTCTATTAATGCATTGGAGATCTCATTTTCATTGTTGTTCATTATTGATTGTTGTTAATCTCTTGTATTGAATTATTTTGATTCTAAGTTTCTTCTCAATTCTACTATGTCTTTCATTCTTGCTCCCCAAATGTTTGAGAAAATGCCAACTTTAGATATGGAGTAGCATTCCCTCACTTGGCCTAGTGGTTGAGTCATTGGAGACACTTGAATAATGGATGTCAATTGTCGATTGAGGATTGAGAATTGCTAATTGACTTGGAGTGCACTAAATCTAGACTTCCCTAGGGTAAGACTAGGACTTGTGACTCAAGTTAGTTACTTTCACTTGACTTTCCTCTATGATTAAGGGTTAACTAAGTGAAGCAATACTCCTTTGTTATCACAATTGAAGGAAGCTATAGTGATGGAACTTCCAATGTTCAACCTTGGCCAAGGCCTTTAATATTCCATTGATTGTTGTTCACCTTTGTTGGCACTTTTATGCCACACTCTTCAAACCACAGGGAAGAACGACTCGGGACTAATACTATCGGTTATTGATTTGATTAGTTTGATGATGGATTTTGTGTCGGTTTAGACTATACTACGATTGGTTACTTGATAATTTCTATACCGGCTAAAATCCAATCATCAGTACACGTACGCGTGGGCTTATTTGTGCGAAAGGCATCATTTCTGCGCCACTCCCATGCAACTCCCTGTCAAATTTTATTTTTCACGCACATGCATATGACGCGTACGCGCCAGCGACGCTTGCGCGTCATGTGTTCATCTTCTCCTCTCTTTTTTTTTTCGGTTCCTGTTCTAAAATAGATGCATGATCAGAAAATTAGTAAGAACTCAATAAAAATCAAATAAGTAAGAAAACTACTACAACGAAAAAAACTAAGAATGAAAAAGAACAATCATACCACGGTGGGTTGTCTCCCACCAAGCACTTTTAGTTAAAGTCCTTAAGTTGGACATGTGGTGAGCTCCTTGTCATGGTGGCTTGTGCTTGTACTGATCCAGGAATGTCCACCAATGTTTGTAATTCCAATGGCTACCGGGATCCCAAACTAGGCGCCTAATGCCTTCGAGAAAGTTGAAGCAAGTGACAAGGCCCCAAGAGTGTTGATTGTGGGAATGAATTCCAGGGTCCCAAAACTTGCTTTTACATCCGTCTTCTTGTGGATCACCATTGTTCCCACCAGGTGGCAAGCGATCTGAATTCTCATAGAGACATCTAAATAACCTTCTAGATCCATTCAATTGAGCTCTACACCAATCCTTGCACTTCAATTTGAAGCATGTAACCATATTGAACCTTTGGTGCACGAAATCACAATCACACTTTTTCAATTCCGTACAACTAACCAGCAAGTGCACTGGGTCGTCCAAGTAATACCTTACGTGAGTAAGGATCAATCCCACGGAGATTGTCGGCTTGAAGCAAGCTATGGTTATCTTGTAACTCTTAGTCAGGATATCAATAATTCTCAGATTTAATTGTAAAAAGTAAAAGAACATGAAATAAATACTTGTTTTGCAGTAATGGAGAATAGGTTGAGGTTTTGGAGATGCTATATCTTTTGAATCTCTACTTTCCTACTGTCTTCTTCTTCATGCACGCAAGGCTCCTTCCATGGCAAGCTGTATGTTGGGTTTCACCGTTGTCAATGGCTACCTCCCTTCCTCTCAGTGAAAATGTTCAACGCACGCTGTCATCGCATGGCTAATCATCTGACGGTTCTCGATCATGTCGAAATAGAATCCAGTGATTCTATTGCGTCTGTCACTAACGCCCAACACTCGCGAGTTTGAAGCTCGTCACAGTCATTCAATCCTCAAATCCTACTCGGAATACCACAGACAAGGTTTAGACTTTCCGGATTCTCAAGAATGGCCGCCAATGGGTTCTAGCTTATACCACGAAGATTCTGCTTAAGGAATCCAAGAGATACACACTCAAACGAAGGTAGAACGGAGGTGGTTGTCAGACACACATTCATAGGTGAGAATGGTGATGAGTGTCATGGATCATCACATTCATCAGGTTGAAGAACAAGTGGTATCTTAGAATAGTAGCAAGCGTGATTGAATGAAAAACAGTAGTAATTGCATTAATCCATCAAGACACAGCAGAGCTCCTCACCCCCAACCATGGGGTTTAGAGACTCATGCCATAGAAGATACAATATGAAACGTGTAATGTGTCATGAGATGAAGACACAATAGCAAAATGTCCTATTTATAGTGAACTAGTGACTTAGGGTTTACAAGAATGAGTAAATGACGTAAAAATCCACTTCCGGGGTCCACTTGGTGTGTGCTTGGGCTGAGCATTGAAGCTTTCATGTGTAGAGACTTTTTTGGAGTTAAACGCTAGCTTTTGTGCCAGTTTGGGCGTTTAACTCCAACTTTTGTGCCAGTTCTGGCGTTAAACGCCAGGAATTCTAAAGCTGATTTGAAACGCCGGTTTGGGCCATCAATTCTTGGGCAAAGTATGGACTATTATATATTGCTGAAAAGAACAGGATGTCTACTTTCCAACGAAATTGAGAGCGCACCAATTGGGTTTCTGTAGCTCCAGATAATCCACTTCGAGTGCAGGGAGGTCAGAATCCAACAGCATCTGCAGTTCTTTTTCAGCCTCTGAATCAGATTTTTGCTCAGGTCCCCCAATTTCAGCCAGAAAATACCTGAAATCACAGAAAAACACAAACTCATAGTAAAGTCCATAAAAGTGAATTTTAATTAAAAACTAAAAAAAATATAATAAAACTAACTAAAATGTACTAAAAGCATACTAAAAACAGTGCCAAAAAGTGTATAAATTATCCGCTCATCACAACACCAAACTTAAACTGTTGCTTGTCCCCAAGCAACTGAAAATCAAATAGGATAAAAAGAAAAGAACATACTATAGACTCCAAAATATCAATGAAACTTAGCTCCAATTAGATGAGCGGGACTAGTAGCTTTTTGCCTCTGAACAGTTTTGGCATCTCACTTTATCCTTTGAAGTTTAGAATGATTGGCATCTATAGGAACTCAGAATTCAGATAGTGTTATTGATTCTCCTAGTTAAGTATGTTGATTCTTGAACACAGCTACTTTATGAGTCTTGGCCATGGCCCAAAGCACTCTGTTTTCCAGTATTATCACCGGATACAGACATGCCACAGACACATAACTGGGTGAACCTTTTCAGATTGTGACTCAGCTTTGCTAGAGTCCCCAATTAGAGGTGTCCAGGATTCTTAAGCACACTCTTTTTGCTTTAGATCACGACTTTAACCGCTCAGTCTCAAGCTTTTCACTTGACACCTTCACGCTACAAGCACATGGTTAGGGACAGCTTGGTTTAGCCGCTTAGGCCAGGATTTAATTCCTTTAGGCCCTCCTATCCACTGATGCTCAAAGCCTTGGATCCTTTTTAGTATCCTTGCCTTTTGGTTTTAAGGGCTATTGGCTTTCTCTGCTTGTTCTTTTTTTTTTTGTATTCACTGCTTTTTCTTGCTTCAAGAATCAATTTGATGATTTTTCGGATCCTCAATAACATTTCTCCTTTTCCATCATTCTTTCAAGAGCCAACAAATTTAAAATTCTTTAAACAACAAATTCAAAAGACATATGCACTGTTCAAGCATTCATTCAGAAAACAAAAAGTATTGTCACCATATCAAACTAATTCAACTAGTTTCAAAGATGAATTCGAAATCCTGTACTTCTTGTTCTTTTGTGATTAAAGCATTTTTCATTTAAGAGAGGTGATGGATTCATAGGACATTCTTAGCTTTAAGACATGAACTTTAAATTTTATTAATCATGGAATAAGAACAAGACTCAAAAATAAATATAAGATAAGACCAATAGTAATAGAAAACAGAAAATTAAAAACAGAAATTTAAATGACTCTAAAATAGATTCCTAATGATAAAGGTTATCACAGAGTTAGGACTCAACAACCTTGATTTTGAGAAGTGGATGCTTCCTCAACTTGTGGGGTGTTTGACCCTTCAAGGGAGAGCTTCTGGCGCTTCAGCTCCTATAGCTCACGCCCCTGCTTCTCTTGTTCCTTCAGCAATTTGCAGAGCATGCAGTTTTGATTCTACTGTTCTTCCTTAATTTGTTCTATAGCTTCTTGCAGCTTGGCAACAGATGCTTCTAGCCAGGCCCAGTAGTCAAATTCAGGAAGTTCAGGGAGGAATTCCTGCGCCCTCCTTTTGATAGAGTTATCTTGCATTTGTCCTTCCATTGACTTCTTGGTGATTGGATGTTCAATTGGGATGAATTCATCTACTCCCATCCTCACCCCAGCATCTTTACATAGCAAAGAGATTAAGCTTGGGTAAGCCAGTTTGGCTTCAATGGAGTTCTTGTTTGCAATTGTGTAAATCTCACAAGAAATCAGATGACGAATCTCCACTTCTTTTCCCAGCATAATGCAATGAATCATCACTGTTCTCTTGACAGTGACCTCAGAACGGTTACTAGTGGGCAATATAGAACGCCCAATGAAGTCTAGCCAACCTCTTGCAACTGGTTTGAGATCTCCCCTCTTGAGTTGGTTTGGGACACCTTTTGAATTGGTTATCCACTTAGTTCTAGGGAGGCATATGTCCTCTAGAACTTGATCCAACCCCTTATCTGCTCTCACCATTCTCCTATTAAAGGATTCAGGATCATCTTGTAGTTGAGGCAGTTTGAAGACCTCTCTTATTTTCTCCAGATGGAAGTAAATAGTTCTCCCTCTGACCAAGGTTCTATAGGTATGGAAAGCAGTTCCAGTCATTCTCTGCTTATCTATCAGCCACAGATTTGAGTAGAATTCCTGAACCATGTTTCTTCCAACCTTAGTCTCAGGATTAGCTAGAATTTCCCATCCTCTATTTCGAATTTGCTCTTGGACCTCCAGATATTCGTCTTCTTTTAGATCGAATTTAACTTCCGGGATCACTGACCTTAGACCCATTATTTTGTGGTAATGGTCTGCATGTTCTTTGGTTAAGAATCTCTCTTGACTCCAAAGATTCTTTGGAGTATTCTCTTTCTTGCCTCTTGAATTGGTTTGTTTTCCTTTGGGAGCCATGGTCTTGATGAGCCTTAGCTTAGTGATCAGGGAAAAGCACACCAAACTTAGAGGTTTGCTTGCCCTCAAGCAAAAGAAAGGAAAGGGGAGAGAGAGGAGGAGAAGCAAATTCGAATGGTGAAGAGAGGGGGATGGCCGAATGTGTATTTATAAGGGAGGGGGAGGGATTTCGAAAGTTTTGAAAGAGATTTGAGAAGATATGGAAAGAATTTGAGAAAATACTTGAGTTTTTTAAGAACATTTGGAAAGGATTTGAAAGAGATTTGAGAAATAATTTAAAAAATTGTTGGATTTTTGAAATTTGAGGGTGAATGATGAAAATTTGTAACATATTTATGTAGAAAATTATGGGTCAAAACATGAAAGTGTGAAAAAAATTTGAAGTGAAAAGCAAAATCTCCTTCCCCTGCCTTTCTGGCATTAAACGCCTAGAATGGTATCCATTCTAGTGTTTAACGCCCAATTGTTGGCCATTATGGGCGTTTAACGCCAGCCAGGCACCCTAGCTGGTGTTAAACGCCAGAAACCCCTTTATCACTGGGCGTTTTGCTGAACGCCTAGGATGCTGCAATTCTGGCGTTAAATGCCCAGAATGGTGCCCATTCTGGCGTTTAATGCCCAAAATGGTGCCTTTACTGGTGTTAAATGCCCAGAATGGTATCCATTCTGGCGTTTAATGCCCAGAGTGCCCTTTACTGGCATTTTCTTGCCAGCAAGATCCTTTTCTCTGCTTTTTTCACTGAATTCTTCTCTAACTCTGTGAATTCCTTCAATTTCGATGATCAACCTTGAAGAATATATATCAAACTTTTATTAAGTAAAACAAATAACCTGCTAATGACTGGGTTGCCTCCCAGCAAGTGCTTCTTTATTGTCTTTAGCTGGACCTTTACTGAGACTCATCAAGCCTCAGTTTTGAGCATTCCTGCTCAAAATTACTTTCAAGATAATGTTTGATCCTCTGTCCATTAATAATGAACTTTTTGTCAGAATCAATATCCTGAAACTCAACATATCCATATGGTGACACTCCTGTAATCACATACGGGCCCCTCCATCAGGATTTCAGTTTTCCTGGGAATAGTTTGAGCCTAGAGTTAAAGAGCAAAACTTTTTGTCCTGGCTCAAAGACTCTGGATGATAACTTCTTGTCATGCCACTTTTTTGCCTTTTCTTATAAATTTTTGCATTTTCAAAGGCACTGAGTCTGAATTCCTCTAGCTCATTTAGCTTGAGCAATCTTTTTTCACCAGCTAACTTAGCATCTAGGTTTAGGAATCTGGTTGCCCAGTAGGCTTTATGTTCCAGTTCCACGGGCAGATGACAGGCCTTGCCATACACAAGTTGGTATGGAGAGGTTCCTATAGGAGTCTTGAATGCTGTTCTGTATGCCCACATAGCATCATCCAAGCTCTTTGCCCAATCCTTTCTACAGGCAATTACAGTCCGTTCCAGGATTCTTTTTAGCTCTCTATTAGAGACTTCAGCTTGCCCATTTGTCTGTAGATGATACGGAGTTGCTACTTTGTGGCTAATTCCATATCGGACCACAGCAGAGTACAGCTGTTTATTGCAGAAATGAGTGCCCCCATCACTGATTAGTACTCTGGGAACACCAAACTTGCTGAAGATGTGTTTCTGGAGGAATTTCAGCACGGTCTTGGTATCATTATTGGGTGTGGCAATTGCTTCTACCTATTTAGATACATAGTCTACTGCCACCAAAATATAAGTGTTTGAGTATGATGGTGGGAAGGGACCCATGAAGTCAATACCCCATACATCAAACAATTCAATCTCTAAGATCCCTTGTTGAGGAATGGCGTAACCATGAGGCAAGTTACCAGCTCTTTGGCAACTGTCACAGTTACGCACAAACTCTCGGGCATCCCTATAGATAGTAGGCCAGTAGAAGCCACATTGAAGGACCTTAGTGGCTGTTCGCTTACTTCCGAAATGTACCCCATACTGTGATCCATGGCAATGCCATAGGATCCTTTGTGCTTCCTCTCTAGGTACACATCTGCGGATCATTTCGTCTGCACATCTCTTAAAGAGATATGGCTCATCCCATAGGTAGTACTTGGCATCTGAAATTAATTTTTTTCTTTGCACCCTGCTGTACTCCTGGGGTATGAACCTCACAGCTTTATAGTTTGCAATGTCTGCAAACCATGGTGCTTCCTGAATGGCAAAGAGTTGCTCATCTGGAAAGGTCTCAGAGATCTCAGTAGAGGGGAGGGACGCCCTAGCTATTGGTTCTATCCGGGACAAGTGATCAGCTACCTGGTTCTCTGTCCCTTTTCTGTCTCTTATTTCTATATCAAACTCTTGCAGAAGCAACACCCATCTTATGAGCATGGGCTTTGAATCCTGCTTTGTGAGTAAGTATTTAAGAGCAGCATGGTCAGTGTACACAATCACTTTTGATCCTACTAAATAGGATCTAAACTTGTCAATGGCATAAACCACTGCAAGTAACTCTTTTTCTGTGGTTGTGTAATTCTTCTGTGCGTCATTTAGAACACGGCTAGCATAATAAATGACGTGCAGAATCTTGTTGTGCCTCTATCCCAACACTACACCAATAGCATGGTCAATGCCATCACACATTAGTTTGAATGGTAATGTCCAGTCTGGTGCAGAGATGACTGGTGCTGTGACCAGCTTGGCTTTCAAGGTCTCAAACGCCTGCAGACACTCTGTGTCAAACACAAATGGTGTGTCAGCAGCTAGCAGGTTGCTTAGAGGTTTTACAATTTTTGAAAAATCCTTTATAAACCTTCTGTAGAATCCTGCATGCCCCATAAAGCTTCTGATTGCCTTAACATTGGCAGGTGGTGGTAATTTTTCAATTACTCCTACCTTTGCTTGATCCACCTCTATTCCCTTGCTTGAAATTTTGTGCCCAAGGAAAATTCTTTCAGTCACCATAAAATGACATTTCTCCCAGTTTAAGACCAGGTCAGTCTCTTGGCACCTTTTCAGGACAAGTGCTAGATGATCAAGACAGGAGCTGAATGAGTCTCCAAATACTAAGAAGTCATCCATAAAGACTTCCAGGAACTTCTCTACCATATCAGAGAAGATGGATAGCATGCACCTCTGAAAAGTTGCAGGTGCATTGCATAGACCAAAAGGCATTCTTCTGTAAGCAAATACGCCAGAAGGACAGGTGAATGCTGTTTTCTCTTGATTTTGAGGGTCCACTGCAATTTGATTGTAGCCTGAATAGCCATCCAAAAAGCAGTAATAATCATGACCCGCTAGTCTTTCTAGCATCTGGTCTATGAATGGTAAAGGAAAATGATCCTTTCTGGTGGCTGTATTGAGCCTCTTGTAGTCAATACACATACGCCACCCTGTAACTGTTCTTGTAGGAACCAGTTCATTCTTTTCATTATGAACCACTGTCATGCCTCTCTTCTTGGGGACAACTTAAACAGGGCTCACCCGGAGGCTATCAGAAATAGGATAAATAATCGTAGCCTCTAGTAACTTAATGACCTCTTTCTGCACCACCTCCTTCATTGCTGGATTTAGCCGCCTTTGTGGTTGAACCACTGGCTTGGCATTATCCTCCAATAGGATCTTGTGCATGCATCTTGCTGGGCTAATGCCCTTAAGATCACGTATGGACCATCCAAGAGCTATCTTGTGTGTCCTTAGCACTTGAATTAGTGCTTCCTCTTCCTGTGAATTTAAAGCAGAGCTTATGATCACTGGAAAAGTGTCACCTTCTCCCAGAAATGCATACTTCAGGGATGGTGGTAGTGGTTTGAGCTCAGGTTTGGGACGCTTATCCTCTTCCTGAGAAATTTTCAGAGGTTCTTTTATTTCCTCTGGTTCCTCCTGATCAGGCTGAACATCTTTAAAGATGTCCTCTAGCTCTGATTCGAGACTCTCAGTCATATTGATCTCTTCCACCAAATAGTCAATAATATCAGCGCTCATGCAGTCATTTGATGTGTCTGGATGCTGCATAGCTTTGACAGCATTCAACTTGAACTCATCCTCATTGACTCTCAGGGTCACTTCCCCTTTTTGTACATCAATAAGAGTGCGTCCAGTTGCTAGGAAAGGTCTTCCTAGGATGAGAGTTGCACTCTTGTTCTCCTCCATTTCCAGCACTACAAAGTCAGTGGGAAAGGCAAATGGCCCAACCTTGACAATCATGTCTTCAATTATGCCTGATGGATATTTAATGGAGCCATCGGCAAGTTGGAGACATATCCGGGTTGGTTTGACTTCTTTAGTCAACCCAAGCTTTCTGATAGTGGTTGCAGGTATCAGGTTGATACTTGCTCCAAGGTCACATAGGGCTATCTTGGTGCAAGCACCTTCTAATGTGCATGGTATCATAAATCTTCCTGGATCTTGAAGCTTCTCTGGTAAACTTTTCAGAATGACTGCACTGCATTCTTCAGTGAGAAACACCTTTTCAGTTTCTCTCCAATCCTTCTTATGACTTAAGATCTCTTTCATGAACTTAGCATAAGAGGGTATTTGCTCAAGTGCCTCTGCAAACGGAATCTTTATTTCAAGAGTCCTGAGATAGTCTGCAAAGCGGGCAAATTGTTTATCATGTTCCGCTTGGCGGAGTTTCTGAGGATAAGGCATCTTGGCTTTATATTCTTCAACCTTAGTTGCTGCAGGTTTATTCCCTACAAAGGTGGTTGGAGAAGCCTTCTTAGAGGGGTTACTACCAGCACTCTCAGGTGTCTGATTCCTCATTGGCGTTTGAACGCCAGGACTGGGTGCAGGATAGGCGTTTAACGCCAGCTTTCCACCCTTTTCTGGCGTTTGAACACCAGAACTAGGCAAGGAATGGGCGTTTAACGCCAACTTTTCCCCCTTTTCTAGCGTTTGAACACCAGAAGTATTCCTCTCTGAGCTCTTACTGTCCTCAGAGGGAATCCTCTGTCAGTTGTTCCTTTCTTGGCTTTCTGCTGCTTTGAGTTGATACATTCAATGTCTTCACACTCCTTAATTTAACAGCTTGGCATTCTTCTGTTATCTGTTTAGATAGCTGCTGTCTTGTCTGATTCAATTGTGCTTCCATATTCTGGTTAGCATTTTTAGTTTCTTGGAGCATCTCTTTAAACTCTGCTAATTGTTTTATCATCAGGAGTAATTGTTGATTAAGTTCAACAATCTGTTCTTGAGGATTAGGATCAGTAGTTACTGCCATAGCTTTTTCTTTTATAGAGGACTCACTGCTTGAGTATAGATGTTGATTTCTAGCAACCGTATCTATGAGCTCTTGAGCCTTTTCAATCATCTTCCTCATGTGTATAGATCCACTAGCTGAGTGGTCTAAAGACATCTGAGCTTTTTCTATAAGTCCATAGTAGAAGATGTCTAACTGTACCCACTCTGAAAATATTTCAGAGGAGCATTTCCTTAGCATACCTCTATACCTCTCCCAGGCATTATAAAGGGATTCATTATCCTCTTGTTTAAAGCCTTGGATGTCCAGCCTTAGCTGTGTCATCCTTTTTGGAGGGTAAAATTGATTCAAGAATTTGTCTGATAACTGTCTCCATGTTTTTATGCTTGTTGTGGGTTGGTTATTCAATCACCTCTTAGCTTGATCTTTTACAGCAAATGGAAATAGTAACAATCTGTAGACATCCTGCTCCACTTCTTTATCACGTACTGTGTCAGCAATTTGTAAGAACTGTGTCAGAAACTCAGTAGGTTCTTCCTGTGGAAGACCAGAATACTGACAATTTTGCTGCACCATGATAATGAGTTGAGGATTTAGCTCAAAGCTGCTTGCTTTAATGGGAGGTATACAGATGTTACTCCCATATGCAGCTGTAATGGGGTTAGCATATGACCCCAGAGTCCTTCTGGACTGCTCAATTCCACTTAGGTCCATGATGGAGAACGGGAGATGATGTGGATATTATTTTATTTTATTATTATATATTTTTTATTTTAATTAAAAGTTACCGAAAATAATAAAATAAAATAAATGGAAAATAAAATAAAAATTCAAAAACCAAAAGAGAATAAAATCAAAGCAAATTAAAAACTAAATTAATTAATTAATTAAAAAGATTTTGGAATTAGCAATTAAAAAGATATGATTGAAAATTATTTTTGAAAAAGATTTGAAAAGAAATCAATTTTTGAAATTAGAATTTTGACTTGACTAAAAAAAAGATATGATTTTGAAAATTAATGCAAACTTTCGAAAATTATGAGTAAAACAAGGAAAGGATATTTTTTATTTTTGAATTTTAATGAGGAAAAAGAAAAACAACAAAATGACACTAAACTTAGAAATTTTAGATCAAAACAAAGAGAACAAACAAGAAAACTTTGAATGTCAAGATGAACACCAAGAACACTTTGAAGTTCAAGATGAACACCAAGAAAAATATTTTTTTTTAATTTTTTTTTTAAAAAAATTTTAAGTAAACAAAAGCACAAAAGACACCAAACTTAAAATTTTTAGAAAATCAAACACAAAATTTCGAAAATTTAAAGCAAAACACAAAGAAGACACCAAACTTAAAATATAAAACTAAACTCAAATAAAAGACTCTAAACCACAAAAATAAAATATTCCTAATCTAAGCAACAAAATAAACTGTCAGTTGTCCAAACTCGAACAATCCCCAGCAACGGCACCAAAAATTTGGTGCACGAAATCACAATCACACTTTTGCAATTCCGCACAACTAACCAGCAAGTGCACTGGGTTGTCCCAGTAATACCTTTCGTGAGTAAGGGTCGATCCCACGGATATTGTCGGCTTGAAGCAAGCTATGGCTATCTTGTAACTCTTAGTCAGGATATCAATAATTCTCATATTTAATTGTAAAAAGTAAAAGAACATGAAATAAATACTTGTTTTACAGTAATGGAGAACAGGTTGAGGTTTTGGAGATGCTATATCTTTTGAATCTCTACTTTCCTACTGTCTTCTTCTTCATGCACGCAAGGCTCCTTCCATGGCAAGTTGTATGTTGGGTTTCACCGTTGTCAATGGCTACCTCCCTTCCTCTCAATGAAAATGTTCAATGCACGCTGTCACCGCACGGCTAATCATCTGTCGGTTCTCGATCATGTCGGAATAGAATCCAGTGATTCTTTTGCGTTTGTCACTAACGCCCAACACTCGCGAGTTTGAAGCTCGTCACAGTCATTCAATCCTCGAATCCTACTCGGAATACCACAGACAAGGTTTAGACTTTCCGGATTCTCAAGAATGGCCGCCAATGGGTTCTAGCTTATACCACGAAGATTCTGCTTAAGGAATCCAAGAGATACACACTCAAACGAAGGTAGAACGGAGGTGGTTGTTAGACACACATTCATAGGTGAGAATGGTGATGAGTGTCATGGATCATCACATTCATCAGGTTGAAGAACAAGTGGTATCTTAGAATAGAAGCAAGCGTGATTGAATGAAAAATAATAGTAATTGCATTAATCCATCAAGACACAACAGAGCTCCTCACCCTCAACCATGGGGTTTAGAGACTCATGTCGTAGAAGATACAATATGAAATATGTAACGTGTCATGAGATGAAGATACAATAGCAAAAAGTCCTATTTATAGTGAACTAGTGACCTAGGGTTTACAAGAATGAGTAAATGACGTAAAAATCCACTTCTGGGTTCCACTTGGTGTGTGCTTGGGCTGAGCATTGAAGCTTTCATGTGTAGAGACTTTTCCTGGAGTTAAACGCCAGCTTTTGTGCCAGTTTGGGCGTTTAACTCCAACTTTTGTGCCAGTTTCGGCGTTAAACACCGGGAATTCTGAAGCTGATTTGGAACGCCGGTTTGGGCCATCAATTCTTGGGCAAAGTATGGACTATTATATATTGCTGAAAAGCCAGGATGTCTACTTTCCAACGAAATTGAGAGCTTGCCAATTGGGCTTCTGTAGCTCCATAAAATCCACTTCGAGTGCAGGGAGGTCAGAATCCAACAGCATCTACTGTCCTTTTTCAGCCTCTGAATCAGATTTTTGCTCAGGTCCCTCAATTTCAGCCAGAAAATACCTGAAATCACAGAAAAACACACAAACTCATAGTAAAGTCCAGAAAAGTGAATTTTAATTAAAAACTAAAAAAAATAATAAAAACTAACTAAAATGTACTAAAAGCATACTAAAAATAGTGCCAAAAAGCGTTAAATTTTCCGCTCATCAACCTTGCTTGCCAACTTTTGCCACTAACCATCGTCCTTTTACTCTTAATGCCACAAAGAGCTCTAAGTTCACCATCTGTCTCCAGTAGCCCATATTCAAGTGGGAAAGTAAAGGTTAAGGGTAGGAATCTTACCCACTTGAATATTGTATTCGATGGTGATGGATTTGGAAGAGGTCTTGCAAGCTCCACTCCCTTGTCTTCTTCTTTGAATTCCTCTACCTCTTTGCAAGCTTCCTTAATTTCAACCTCTTCCTCTTGGTAGCTTTCTTCTAATTCAATCTCTTCTTTATTACTTACCAAAGGCATGGGAGGTTGTACATCTTCTTCTTCTTCCATATGTGAGGGTGGAAAGTTTTCTAATTCACTGGAGTATAAACTCCTTTGATTGATTTCCACACTTTCTTCCGTAGGATCTTGCATTGTATCTCTTAGGAAGGAATTTGCTTGTTCCTCTTCCTGCTTCTTGATTAGCGACTGCACATATTTCTCTACATTTTTGACACTTGTCTTTATATCATGTAGGAATTCTTTCATGAGAAGCTCAAGATCTGATGGTATTTGAGATGGATAACGAGATGGTGGCTCTTGATATGAATAAGAATGATATGATGGTTCTTGGTATGAATAGGGAGATGGTGGCTCTTGGTATGGATAGAAAGTTGATGGTTCTTGATATGAATATTGAGATGGTGGTTCTTGATATGAATATGGAGGTGGTGGCTCTTGATAGTTGGAACATGGAGCATTGAAGTTTCTTTAGTTTTGACTTTGCCAACCAAAATTTGGATAGTTCCTCCATCCACCATAATATGAATCACTACTCGGGGTTGAGTAGTAACCCATGTGATCTCTCTCCATTATTTTTCCTTAGCACAAAACACCAAACATAATTAAATGCACCATGTGGTAAACAGGAAAGCAAAGAAGACAGAACATAATTTTTTTTCTAAAGGAATCAAATAAAGAATAATAAAAATAAATAAAAATTCGAAAATAAATGAAAAGAAGTGAATTATAAATTCAAAAATTAAACAAAGAAAGATACTATGATTTTTAAAAAAATATTTTTTTAACAAAAATTACTACAAGGACACCAAACTTAATTTCAAAAATTAAGAGGAAAAAATTTTTAAATAAAACAAATAAAAATATTTTTATTTTTTTTATTTTTTGAAAATAATACTAAAACAAAAATTAAATAAAATTAAAACTAAAATGCCTAATCTAAGCAATCAAACAACTAATAGTTGTTAATCACTATCAATCCCCGGCAACGGCGCCAAAAACTTGGTGCGGTGTTTATAACCCACAACTTACCGGCAAGTGCACCGGGTCGTACCAAGTAATACCTTACGTGAGTAAGGGTCAATCCCACAAGGATTAATAGATCAAGCAACAATGATTGATTGATTGGCTTAGTTAGGCAAGCAGAAAATAGTGTTTAGATGTTCAAAAAGCATTAAAGAGTAAAGAAGAGTTTGAAGAGACATGTGAATAGGTGAATAGATTGGGAATAAAATATGGAGAAGATAGTTAAGGTTTCAGAGTTATCTATTTTTTCGGATTAACTTTTCTTACTAACTATTTTAATCATGTAGGATTTAATTTATGGCAAACTATATGTGACTAGACCCTAATTCCTTAGACCTTTCTAGTCTCTTCTAAAATTCATTAACTGCCAATTCCTTAGTCAATTAATTCCAATTAGAAGCTACATGATCAAATTCCAGTTTATATGCCACAAAAACTCTAATTACCCAAAAATAAAAGGATTATATGTCACGTATCCCGTTAAATCCAGATAATTAAAATTTAGGATAATATGTTTTCAAGTTGTTGTTCAAATAAAGAGCTTTTCCAAGTTTTACAGGAACTCAAATAGAAAGAGGGTCATACTTCCGTTCCACCCAAATTCATAAAATAAACAGCGAAAAATAATTCTTAAATTATAAATCCATACATAAGTTAAGATAGAAAAAGTAATAAAATCAATCCATACAAATAGATAGAGCTCCAAACCTTAACAATGGAGGATTAGTTGCTCATAGAATGTGGAATGTAAATTTGTATAGAATTCCCTAATGGAATCCCCCTGATGGAACCTCCTCTCAATAGAAGAGAAGTCTCCCCTTTTTATAACTAATCCTAATTAATTTAAAATCTAATATCTAAAATTAAGATAATATCTTTTCCTATTTTCAAATTCAAATTTGAATTTAAATCAGAATTAATTAACTACTCCGCGTCTTGTAACGTGCGGACCACTTGGCCTCACTGGATCCGCGCCTAAATTGGGTGCTAAAATGGGGCCCAAAAATTACCCCCCAGCGGTTTCTGCGTTTTTCGCACGTGGCGCATGTCACGCGTACGCGTCAGTCACGCGTACGCGTCAATGGTCTTTTTCGCAAGTCACGCGGACGCGTCGGTCACGCGCACGCGTCGCTGTGCAAATCTTCAAATCACGCGTACGCGTCAGTCACGCGCACACGTTGCCATGGAAAGCACCAAATCACGCGTACGCGTCAGTCACGCGTACGCATCGCTCTTCACTGCTATCTCCTTTAATTCTTGAGCTACAGAAACTCCATCAAATCCAGTCGAATGCTACCTAAAATAAACAGTATTGCACAAAACCCAAAATAGCATCCATAGTGGCTAAAATATAATTAATTCTTGATTAAACTCAACAAATTAGATACAAATTCACTAGAAAAAGATAGAAAAGATGCTCACGCATCACCCGGTTAGATATATCTCAATCGGATTCAAATTTTATTTTCAAATCAATTCTCAATATCATTCAATTCATTAAAAAATCATACTTTAAAATCAATCCTCATAATCCTTCATTCAAATTCAATCATCATCATTCCTTATTATCACACTCTTCCTCATCACACCTCCCATTTCGCTCATCAAAAATCCAAACTCAAAACATAATTCATTATTTTCTAAATAAATCAAACTCAAAACATAATCATTTTCTCAATAACTCAAAATCAAATCATATAACCCTTAAATCAAAATCATTCTAAATAACCATTTCAAACAAAGCCTCCAATTTTTATAAAAATTTTGATAGCATCCCCTCTAAAACTCAGACTACTGCCACCTTTCAAGGGTCCCAACCAAACCATTTATCAAACGCTTCTCAACCTTTTTCAGTGTCAAATCATTTCATAATCAAACCAATTCAAATATTAAATATTAAATCATTTAATCCCAAACCACTTCTAATTTCAACCATTTTTAGTATAAATTTATTTTTCAATATCAATTCAACTCCAAAACCAAGAAAATCACTTTTCATAATACTCAATCGAATTAAATTTCCAAATTTATTTTTATTAACAACCATACACTACTCAGACAACCAATAATTCCATCAAGCAAATAATCATATTCATAAGACTCACATAATCACAGAAATATATTTTTCATATCAAATCTAGTTATAACAATTTCGTAATAAAAAATAAATTTTAAGAAAAATTCCTACCTCAGTTAGTCGAAACCCACAAAGCCAAACGCGTCTAAAAACCTTTCTCTTGCTCCAAAATTAGCAGCATCAAATCTGACCATTTCCTGTAATAGCGGCAGCCATAGAAGCACCAAACAACGACAGTAACTCAATTTTGAGATACTAATGTCACAAAAATCTCAGGAATATACAACAGAGCAACGACTATAAGAATTTTGGAGTAAGACAACCTACTGTATTTAAAGAAGAATCCAACAAACGGAGTGGCTACAGCTCCAGTGATGACATTTGACGAACAGAACGGCGGCAAGAAGCGCTTAGGGTGACGTAGCGGCTTTGAAACAGTGTACCAGACCTTCCTTCTCACACGCAAAAACACCAACATCCACCACCATCACCTCTTCTCTTCCAGTTAGACCCAACGGCAGTGGCGGTGACTCTTGACAGCTCCGGTATCGGCTCAACAGTGACAGTAGTAGGGGTGGAAAAAAACAGTCCACCACCACCGCGTTTGTCCTTCTTTGCGAGCTCTTCGATGGCGGTTACAGCTCGGTGACGATGAGAGTGCTTTGGCAACGGCATCAGGCTCCTCTCCTCAGTGGCATCCTCCATCAATGGCGGCGACAAAGGAACAACGACGGCATCTCGGCGACGTCTCCCCCTTCTCGGCCCTGACTTGCGTCTCCAGCATCGCAGCAATGGGCTCCTCTCCAGGCCATGGGCTCGCATCCCTCTCTCACGGTTCTGCTCTCGACGGTGACATGGTACGGTGACGGTACGACGACAAGCTGGACGCGACAGTATGGCAGCAGCTCCCCCTCCTTCCTCTTCTTCTCCCTCGATCCCCTTTCTCTCTTTCCCTTTCTTTCTCTCTTCTTTCTCCCCTCCGTTAGTGTGTGTGTCACATGTGTGTGTGTGGGTGGGGTAAAGGGAAAGGGATGGCTATGGTGAATTAGGGTTAGGTCAAAATTAGGATTTTGATTTGGAAAATAAGGTTTGAATAGAGTATTAATTAAAAATCAAATTTATTTCAATATAATTAAATTTAAGAATACTATTTCTTTTTTTAACTTATAAATTATTTTTAATTAAGTACTTTAATTTAAAATTAGAGATAAATAAATAAATTTTCTTTTAATTCATTAAATTAATCAAAACTTTTAATTATTCAATTTAAATTGTATGAAATTCTCATTATTTTCAATTATTATAACTTTAAATCCCTAATATGAAAATACTTAATTATTTTAGAAAATTTTATAAATCCTAATGGATTTTAAACTCAAAGTATCATAAAAAATTAATTTAATTACTTTTAGAAAAAATAATTCTCTTTAAATAAAATTATTAACAAATATAATAAATTATAAATAACTTACTATTTAATTTCAAAAAATGTGGGGTCATACACGTACAGTTCATGGACTACAATATCTGAAAAATAATCGTGAATGGTCTAGATGATCCAATAGAGACCAATGCTGAAGATAAAGTAGTTCCAAAGGAAGAAATTGAGTGGAATGAAGAAGATAAGAAAAAAGTCGAGCTCAATGCCAAGACTATCAACATGATGCACTGTGCCATTAGCTTTGAGGAATTTCAAAAGGTGTTAAGATGCAAAATAGCAAAAAAGATTTGGGATAAACTCCAAATCACCCATGAAGGCATAAAACAAGTAAAGGAGACAAGAATATATGCTTAGAAAGGAGTATGAAATATTCTCTATGAAGGAAGTAGAACGCGTCGATGAAATATTTGAGAGATTCTCAATTATGATAAACAGCTTGGATACTATAAAAATGACTCATACTGAACCGGTTTTGTGAGGAAAATACTAAGGAGTCTGACAAAAGAATGTAAAACAAAATGTACAGTCATAGACGAAAGTAATAATTTTAACAAAATGACCTATAATAAGTTGAGTGGGAAATTGCTAGCTTATAAAACCACACTCGTAAACCAAAAAAAGAAAGGAGTTCCTTTAAAATCCAAAATTGAATCATTGACAGAAGTTTTAATGATAGTTTGTCCGATGACAAACTTGTTTTTTGGCTAGGAGAATGGGAAACTTGAAGAAGAGCAAAGGCAAGAGTAGAAGCTCAAGCTCAAAGAAATACAAGAAGGAACTCAGTAAAGTCATTTGTCATTGTTACAAGGAGGCTGGCCACTACAAATTTGATTGTCCTAAACTCAAGAAAAAGGATAAGACAGAGAGAAAAGAAAAAGGTGCTAATGGCTTTATCGGAAGACCTCGAAAACAATTTGGATGATGAAGATGAATCCAAACATGAAGCTCAAATGTGTTTCATAGCTGGACATGACCAACTTGAGGAGATAGATTACTTTGGCTCATCTAAAGAAGATTTGCATATTATCATAGACGATTTAACTGCTCATACTGATAAACTCTTAATTAAACATCACAACTAAAAATTTGTTTATTACAGATGAATTTACAGACAGATTTGGTCTTCATTACGGACGGATTTTTGGTTACTGGCGGATTTTGTCCCTCTGTAAAAGTCTCGTTAGAAATTACTTATTGACGAATTTTTTTCTGTCGGTAATTTACCAATAGATTTTTCTCCGTTATCGAAAGAATTTCCCTCGGTAATGGTCTCCCCTTTCACTAAAAAACCGTCAAATTTTTCAACAGATTTTCTGTCGGTAATTTACCGACAGATTTTTTCTGTTACCAACAGATCCTCCCTTGGTAATCGTCACCTCCATTTCGCTTAAACCGTCTGATTTTTCGACAAATTTTCTGTCAGTATGTAGTGTCATTTTTCGACAGATTTTTCATCAGTAATTGGAGCCTTGGAAAAGCTTTCTAAACTCTTAATATATATGGAAAATCCATCTGTAAATCCGTCAGTAAGGTAAAACAAAATTTTTTTAGATTTTTCTATTGCAAAATAAACCTGTTTTCATACAAAATAAATACAATTTTTCATCTAATTTTCATCTAACTTTTATCCAAACGTTCATAGTTTTTCAAAATCACAAGTATTTGATATAAGCAATAGAACCAAACATGATGTTTGATTTTTACAATGTATCAAGAACAAAGACAACAGTACCAAGTTAATTATCAAAATTTCATTGAAATTTTTACATAAATGCACAGACAAAGGGGTTAAAAAAAGGCCAGCCATTCTTGATGATATCCCAAATGTCATATCATTTCCATCATGCATTTACACCAGGAAATTTGTTGGCCATGCTAGTGGGTACTGATGAGCGGATAATTTGTACGCTTTTTGGCATTGTTTTTAGTATGTTTTTAGTATGATCTAGTTAGTTTTTAGTATATTTTTATTAGTTTTTAGTTAAAATTCACTTTTCTGGACTTTACTATGAGTTTGTGTGTTTTTCTGTGATTTCAGGTATTTTCTGGCTGAAATTGAGGGACCTGAGCAAAAATCTTATTCAGAGACTAAAAAGGACTGCAGATGCTGTTGGATTCTGACCTCCCTGCACTCGAAGTAAATTTTCTGGAGCTACAGAAGCCCAATTGGCACGCTCTCAACGGCGTTGGAAAGTAGACATCCTGGGCTTTCCAGCAATATATGATAGTCCATACTTCGCCCAAGATTTGATGGCCCAAACCGGCGTTCAAAGTCACCTTCAGAATTCCCAGCGTTAAACGCCGGAACTGGCACAAGGATGGGAGTTAAACGCCCAAACTGGCACCAAAGCTGGCGTTTAACTCCAAGAAGAGTCTCTACACGAAAATGCTTCAATGCTCAGCCCAAGCACACACCAAGTGGGCCCGGAAGTGGATTTTTATGTCATTTACTCATCTCTGTAAACCCTAGGCTACTAGTTCTATATATATAGGACCTTTTACTATTGTATTATCATCTTCTGATCTTTGGAGTCTTTTGATCTTTAGATCTTTTGATCACTTTGGGAGGCTGGCCATTTGGCCATGCCTAGACCTTGTTCTTATGTATTTTCAACGGTGGAGTTTCTACACACCATAGATTAAGGTGTGGAGCTCTACTATACCTCGAGTATTAATGCAATTACTATTGTTCTTTTATTCAATTCCGCTTGTTCTTGTTCTAAGATATCACTTGTTCATCAACTTGATGAATGTGATGATCCGTGACACTCATCATCATTCTCACCTATGAACGCGTGCCTGACAACCACCTCCGTTCTACCTTAGATTGGGTGGATATCTCTTGGATTCTTTAACTGGAATCTTCGTGGTATAAGCTTGAACTGATGGCGGCATTCAAGAGAATCCGGAAGGTCTAAACCTTGTATGTGGTATTCTGAGTAGGATTCAATGACTGAATGACTGTGACGAGCTTCAAACTCCTGAGGGCGGGGCGTTAGTGACAGACGCAAAAGAATCACTGGATTCTATTCCGGACTGATTGAGAACCGACAGATGGATAGCCGTGCCGTGACAGGGTGCGTTGAACATTTCCACTGAGAGGATGGGAGGTAGCCACTGACAACGGTGAAACCCTTGCATACAGCTTGCCATGGAAAGGAGTAAGAAGGATTGGATGAAGATAGTAGGAAAGCAGAGAGACGGAAGGGACAAACATCTTCATACGCTTATCTGAAATTCCCACCAATGAATTACATAAGTATCTCTATCTTTATCTTTATGTTTTATTCATCATTCATAACCATTTGAGTTTGCCTGACTAAGATTTACAAGGTGACCATAGCTTGCTTCATACCAACAATCTCTGTGGGATCGACCCTTACTCGCGTAAGGTTTATTACTTGGACGACCCAGTACACTTGCTGGTTAGTTGTGCGAAGTTGTAGTGATCACAATTTCGTCCACCAAGTTTTTGGCGCCATTGCCGGGGATTGTTCGAGTATGGACAACTGACGGTTCATCTTGTTGCTTAGATTAGGTATTTTTTTTCTTCAGAGTACTTAAGAATGAATTCTAGTGTTTCAAGGTGATGTTCTTATCATCACCAAAGCTGATTGATTTTCATCAATTTAGCTCTTGAATGCAATGTCCTGCTGAAGCTTGTTCAACCATGTCTAATTTCTTTAGACTAAAGCTTTAGACTAACATTGCATGATTCCTGGAATTCTCATTAAGAATTTTGATACCTTTATTTTCTTTTTCCACTAAATTTTTGAAAAAATCCAAAAATATTTCTTGTTTGAGTCTAGAGTCTCATTTTAAGTTTGGTGTCAATTGCATGTTTCTGCTCCTTTTGCATTCATGCATGTGTCTTCATTAATCTTCAAGTTGTTCTTGATGATTTCATTGCTCTGATTTTTAAATTCTCTTGACTTGAGTGTTTATGTGTCTCATATGCATTCTCATTTTGTTAGTGTCAGTAGTATACAAACTGCTAAGTTTGGTGTCTTGCATGCATTGTTATTTGATTTTAGTTGCATTTTGATTATTAAAAATCCAAAAATATTTTTAATTTGTGTCTTTTCAAGTCAATAATACAGGGAATTGAAGATTCAGAACATACTGCAGAGGAATTACACAAAAAAAGCTGGGCGTTCAAAACGCCCAGTGAAGAAGGACAGACTGGCGTTTAAACGCCAGCCAGGGTGCCTGGCTGGGCGTTTAACGCCCAAAAGGGTAGTAGTTTGGGCGTTAAACGCCAGAATGTGCACCATTCTGGGCGTTTAACGCCAGGATGGCACAAAAGGGAAGATTTTGTTTTCAAATCAAATTTTTTCTTAGTTTTCAAAATCTTTTCAAAATCAAATCTTTTTCAAATCATATCTTTTCAATCAAATCTTTTTCAAAATCAATTTCTTTCTATTTTCAAAAATACTTGCTATCAATTAATGATTTGATTCAACATTTCAAGTATGTTGCCTTTTCTGTTGAGAAAGGTTTAATGTTTGAATCATATCTTTTCTTGATAGCCAAGTCATTAACTTTTAAAATCAAATCTTTTTAAAATGTTTTTCAAATCATATCTTCTCAATCACATCTTTTTAAAATCAATCATGGTTTTCGAAAATCAATTAGTGTTTTTCAAAATGTTTTTAAAATATTTTACTTAATTTTCGAAAATTTCTTCCCCTCTTCTCACATCCTTCTATTTATGGACTAACACTATTCCTTAATGAACAATTCGAACTCCATCTTCTTTGATAAGTTCGAATTTTCTACTTCTGCCTTCTATTTTTCTTTTCCTCTGACACCTCAAGGAATCTCTATACTGTGACATAGAGGATTCCATATTTTCTTGTTCTCTTCTCTTTCATATGAGCAGGAGCAAAGACAAAAGCATTCTTGTTGAGGCTGACCCTGAACCTGAAAGGACCTTAAAGCGAAAGCTAAGAGAAGCTAAGGCACAATTCTCTATAGAGGACCTAACAGAAATCTTCAAAGAAGAAGAACCCATGGCAGCCGAAAACAACAACAATGCCAACAATGCAAGGAAGGTGCTGGGTGACTTTACTGCACCTACACCCGACTTCTATGGGAGAAGCATCTCTATCCCTGCCATTGGAGGAAACAACTTTGAGCTTAAGCCTCAACTAGTTTCTCTAATGCAACAGAATTGCAAGTTCCATGGACTTCCATTGGAAGATCCTCATCAGTTCTTAGCTGAGTTCTTGCAAATCTGTGACACTGTCAAGACTAATGGGGTTGACCCTGAGGTCTACAGACCTATGCTATTTGCTTTTGCTGTAAGAGACAGAGCTAGGACATGGTTGGATTCACAACCTAAAGAAAGCCTGAACTCTTGGGAAAAGCTAGTCAATGCCTTCTTGGCAAAGTTCTTTCCACCTCAAAAATTGAGTAACCTTAGAGTGGAAGTCCAAACCTTCAGACAGAAGGAAGGAGAATCCCTCTATGAAGCTTGGGAAAGATACAAACAATTAATCAGAAAGTGTCCCTCTGATATGCTTTCTGAATGGAGCATCATAGGTATTTTCTATGATGGTCTCTCTGAACTATCCAAGATGTCTTTGGATAGCTCTGCTGGAGGATCTCTTCATCTGAAGAAGACGCCTACAAAAGCTCAAGAACTAATTGAAATGGTTGCAAATAACCAATTCATGTACACTTCTGAAAGGAATCCTGTGAACAATGGGACAAATCAGAAGAAAGGAGTTCTTGAGATTGACACTCTGAATGCCATATTGGCTCAGAACAAGATATTGACTCAGCAAGTCAATATGATTTCTCAAAGTCTGTCTGGAATGCAAAATGCACCAAGCAGTACTAAGAAAGCTTCATCTGAAGAAGAAGCTTATAATCCTGAGAACCCTTCAATGGAAGAGGTGAATTACATGGGAGAACCTTATGGAAACACCTATAATCCTTCATAGAGAAATCATCCAAATCTCTCATGGAAGGATTAACAGAGACCTCAACAAGGTTTCAACAACAATAATGGTGGAAGAAACAGGTTTAGCAATAGCAAGCCTTTTCCATCATCTTCTCAGCAACAGACAGAGAGTCCTAAGCAGAACACCTCTGACTTAGTAACCATGGTCTCTGATCTGATCAAGACCACTCAAAGTTTCATGACTGAAACAAGGTCCTCCATTAGAAATTTGGAGGCACAAGTGGGTCAGCTGAGCAAGAAATTTACTGAACTCCCTCCTAGTACTCTTCCAAGCAATACAGAAGAAAATCCAAAAGGAGAGTGCAAAGCCATCAATATGGCCAAATTTGAAGAGGAGGAAGAGGCAGTGAACGCCACTGAGGAAGACCTCAATGGACGTCCACTGGCCTCCAATGAGTTCCCCAATGAGGAACCATGGGAATCTGAGGCTCAAAATGAGACCATAGAGATTCCATTGGACTTACTTCTGCCATTCATGAGCTCTGATGAGTATTCTTCCTCTGAAGAGGATGAGTATGTCACTAAAGAGCAAGTTGCTAAATACCTTGGAGCAATCATGAAGCTAAATGACAAGTTATTTGGAAATGAGACTTGGGAGGATGAACCCCCTTTGCTCACCAAAGAACTAGATGACTTGTCTAGGCAGAAACTGCCTCAAAAGAGACAGGATCCTCGGAAGTTTTCAATACCTTGTACCATAGGCACCATGACCTTCAAGAAGGCCTTGTGTGACTTAGGGTCAAGTGTAAACCTCATGCCTCTCTCTGTAATGGAGAAGCTAGGGATCTTTGAGGTGCAAGCTGTAAAAATCTCACCAGAGATGGCAGACAATTCAAGAAAACAAGCTCATGGACTTGTAGAGGATGTTCTGGTAAAGGTTGAAGACCATTACATCCCTGCTGATTTCATAGTCCTAGAGACTGGGAAGTGCATGGATGAATCTATCATCCTTGGCAGACCCTTCCTAGCCATAGCAAAGGCTGTGATTGATGTTGATAGAGGAGAATTGATCATTCAAGTGAATGAAGAATCCTTGGTGTTTAAGGCTCAAGGATATCCCTCTGTCATCATGGAGAGGAAGCATGAAGAGCTTCTCTCAAAACAGAGCCAAACAGAGCCCCCGCAGTCAAACTCTAAGTTTGGTGTTGGGAAGCCACAACCAACTTCTAAGTTTGGTGTTGAACCCCCACATTCAAACTCTAAGTTTGGTGTTGGGAGGTTCCAACATTGCTCTGAGCATCTGTAAGGCTCCATGAGAGCCCTCTGTCAAGCTACTGACATTAAAGAAGCGCTTGTTGGGAGGCAACCCAATGTTATATTTTATCTATTTTTCCTTTGTTATTTTATGTTTTCTGTAGGTTGATGATCATGAGAAGTCACAAAATTAATTGAAAAAGCAAAAACAGAATAAAAAACAGAAAGAAAAACAGCACACCCTGGAGGAAGATCCTGCTGGCGTTTAAACGCCAGTCAAGCTAGCAGATGGGCGTTTAACGCCCAGTCTGGCACCATTCTGGGCGTTTAACGCCAGAAAGGGGCACCAGACTGGCGTTAAACGCCATAGAAGGGCAAGAACTTGCCGTTAAACGCCAGAAATGGGCACCAGCCCGGCGTTTAACGCCAGAATTGGCACAAAGAGCAATTTTGCTCGCCACTTGGTGCAGGGATGACTTTTCCTTGACACCTCAGGCTCTGTGGACCCCACAGGATCCCCACCTACCCCACCACTCTCTCTCTTCTTCACCCATTCACCAATCACCTCAACACCTCTTCCCCAAAAACCCTTCACCTATCAAATCCCATCTTTCTCTTCACCACTCACATCCATCCTTCATAAAACCCCACCTACCCCACCATTCAAATTCAAAACACTTTCCCTCCCAAACCCACCCATACATGACCGAACCATAACCCTCCCCCCACTCCTATATAAACCCTTCTTCACTCCTTCATTTTCACACAACCTAAACTCTACTTCTTCCCCCTTTGGCCGAACCACAAGGCCATCTCCATCTTCTCTATTTCTTCTTCTTCTACTCCCTTCTTTCTTCTTTTGCTTGAGGACGAGCAAACCTTTTAAGTTTGGTGTGGTAAAAGCATTGCTTTTTTTTGTTTTTCCATAACCATTTATGGCATCCAAGGCCGGAGAAACCTCTAGAAAGAGGAAAGGGAAGGCAAAAGCTTCCACCTCCGAGTCATGGGAGATGGAGAGATTCATCTCAAGGGTGCATCAAGACCACTTCTATGAAGTTGTGGCCTTGAAGAAAGTGATCCCCGAGGTCCCTTTCAAACTCAAAAAGAGTGAATATCCGGAGATCCGACATGAGATCCGAAGAAGAGGTTGGGAAGTTCTTACCAACCCCATTCAACAAGTCGGAATCCTAATGGTTCAAGAGTTCTATGCCAATGCATGGATCACAAGAACCATGATCAAAGTGTGAACCCGGATCCAAAGAATTGGCTTACTATGGTTCGGGGGAAATACTTGGATTTTAGTCCGGAAAATGTAAGGTTGGCATTCAACTTGCCCATGATGCAAGAAGATGAACATCCTTACACTAGAAGGGTCAACTTTGATCAAAGGTTGGACCAAGTCCTCACAGTCATTTGTGAAGAGGGCACCCAATGGAAGAGAGATTCAAGAGGAAAGCCAGTTCAATTGAGAAGGCATGACCTCAAACCCGTGGCTAGAGGATGGTTGGAGTTTATCCAACGCTCAATCATTCCCACTAGCAACCGGTACGAAGTTACCATAGACCGGGCTATCATGATTCATAGCATCATGATTAGAGAAGAAATAGAAGTTCATGAGGTTATATCCCAAGAACTTCACAAGGTGGAGGACAAGTCCTCTACCTTGGCAAGGTTAGCCTTTCCTCATCTCATTTGTCACCTCTGTTATTTAGTTGGAGTTGACATAGAGAGAGACATCCCCATTGATGAGGACAAGCCCATCACTAAGAAAAGGATGGAGCAAACAAGAGACCCCTCTCATCATCAAATCCCTGAGATACCTCAAGGGATGCACTTTCCTCCACAAAACTATTGGGAGCAACTAAACAGCTCCCTAGGAGAATTGAGTTCCAACATGGGACAACTAAGGGTGGAGCACCAAGAACATTCCATCCTCCTCCATGAAATTAGAGAAGATCAAAGAATCATGAGAGAGGAGCAACAAAGACAAGGAAGAGACATTGAGGAGCTCAAGCACTCCATAGGATCTTCAAGAGGAAGAACAAGCCGCCATCACTAAGGTGGACCCGTTCTTTAATTTCCTTGTTCTTTATTTTTCTGTTTTTCGAATTTTAGTGCTTATGTTTATCTATGTTTATGTCTTGTGATCATTAGTGTCTTAGTGTCTATGCCTTAAAATTATGAATGTCCTATGAATCCATCACCTCTCTTAAATGAAAAATGTTCTTAATTAAAAAAGAAAAGAATTGCATGAATTTTGAATTTTATAACAGTTTAATTATTTTGATGTGGTGGCAATACTTTTGTTTTCTGAATGTATGTTTAAACAGTGCATATGTCTTTTGAATTTGTGGTTCATGAATGTTGGCTCTTGAAAGAATGATGAAAAAGGAGACATGTTACTGAGGATCTGAAAAATCATAAAAATGATTCTTGAAGAAAGAAAAAGCAGTGAATACAAAAAAAAATATTCGAAAAAAGAGAGAAAGAAAAAGAAAGAGAAAAAGAAAGAAAAAGAAAGAAAAAGAAAGAAATAAAGTTGTGATCCAAGGCAAAAAGAGTGTGTTTAAGAACCCTGGACACCTCTAATTGGGGATTCTAGCAAAGCTGAGTCACAATCTGAAAAGGTTCACCCAATTATGTGTCTGTGGCATGTATGTATCCGGTGGTAATACTGGAAGACAGAGTGCTTTGGGCCACGGCCAAGACTCAATAAGTAGCTGTGTTCAAGAATCATCATACTTAACTAGGAGAACCAATGACACTATCTGGATTCTGAGTTCCTAAAGAAGCCAATCATTCTGAATTTCAAAGGATAGAGTGAGATGCCAAAACTGTTCAGAGGCAAAAAGCTAAAAGCCCCGCTCATCTAATTAATACTGATCTTCATAGATGTTTTTGGAATTCATTGTATATTCTCTTCTTTTTATCTTATTTGATTTTTAGTTGCTTGAGGACAAGCAACAATTTAAGTTTGGTGTTGTGATGAGCGGATAATTTGTATGCTTTTTGGCATTGTTTTTAGTATGTTTTTAGTATGATCTAGTTAGGTTTTAGTATATTTTTATTAGTTTTTAGTTAAAATTCACTTTTCTGGACTTTACTATGAGTTTGTGTGTTTTTCTGTGATTTCAGGTATTTTCTGGCTGAAATTGAGGGACCTGAGCAAAAATCTGATTCAGAGACTAAAAAGGACTGCAGATGCTGTTGGATTCTGACCTTCCTGAACTCGAAGTGAATTTTCTGGAGCTACAGAAGCCCAATTGGCGCGCTCTCAACGGCGTTGGAAAGTAGACATCCTGGGCTTTCCAGAAATATATGATAGTCCATACTTTGCCCAAGATTTGATGGCCCAAACCGGCGTTCAAAGTCACCTTCAGAATTCCCAGCGTTAAACGCCGGAACTGGCACAAGGATGGGAGTTAAACGCCCAAACTGGCACCAAAGCTGGCGTTTAACTCCAAGAAGAGTCTCTACACGAAAAAGCTTCAATGCTCAGCCCAAGCACACACCAAGTGGGCTCGGAAGTGGATTTTTATGTCATTTACTCATCTCTGTAAACCCTAGGCTACTAGTTCTATATATATAGGACCTTTTACTATTGTATTATCATCTTCTGATCTTTGGAGTCTTTTGATCTTTAGATCTTTTGATCACTTTGGGAGGCTGGTCATTCAGCCATGCCTAGACCTTGTTCTTATGTATTTTCAACGGTGGAGTTTCTACACACCATAGATTAAGGTGTGGAGCTCTGCTGTACCTCGAGTATTAATGCAATTACTATTGTTCTTTTATTCAATTCCGCTTGTTCTTGTTCTAAGATATCACTTGTTCTTCAACTTGATGAATGTGATGATCCATGACACTCATCATCATTCTCACCTATGAACGCGTGCCTGACAACCACCTCTGTTCTACCTTAGATTGGGTGGATATCTCTTGGATTCTTTAACCGGAATCTTCGTGGTATAAGCTAGAACTGATGGCAGCATTCAAGAGAATTCGGAAGGTCTAAACCTTGTCTGTGGTATTCTGAGTAGGATTCAATGATTGAATGACTGTGACGAGCTTCAAACTCCTGAGGGCGGGGCGTTAGTGACAGACGCAAAAGAATCACTGGATTCTATTCCGGCCTGATTGAGAACCGACAGATGGATAGCCGTGCCGTGACAGGGTGCGTTGAACATTTCCACTGAGAGGATGGGAGGTAGCCACTGACAACGGTGAAACCCTTGCATACAGCTTGCCATGGAAAGGAGTAAGAAGGATTGGATGAAGACAGTAGGAAAGCAGAGAGACGGAAGGGACAAGCATCTTCATACGCTTATCTGAAATTCCCACCAATGAATTACATAAGTATCTCTATCTTTATCTTTATGTTTTATTCATCATTCATAACCATTTGAGTTTTCCTGACTAAGATTTACAAGGTGACCATAGCTTGCTTCATACCAACAATCTCTGTGGGATCGACCCTTACTCGCGTAAGGTTTATTACTTGGACGACCCAGTACACTTGCTGGTTAGTTGTGCGAAGTTGTAGTGATCACAATTTCGTCCACCAGGTACCATTTTTACAAGAGGCTCCACCTGCAAATGAACCAAAGAAAATAGCATATAAATAATCTATAATCTAAATACACTAAAGTGACAATACTATACAATCACCAATCTAAGCTTCTCAAGTAAGAACATAAAAAGAGTGTCAAAAAATGATAAAATTATGGCAAGTTCTATGAGTACCTGCAATCCCTATTGTCCAAGGTTGCAATCAATCAACTTATTAAATCAGTTCATAAATAAAATCATCTATTTTTCTACTTTTCATAACATTAAGTGTTGCATATTTAGAGTCTCAATGACTAAAGGTAGCATATTACTACATTATAGTCACAAACAGAAGTTATATAAACAATTAAAATTGTAACTTGGAAAAGCCATTCCCACTTGAATATTGCATACATCATTCTAAAGTCTAAAAAATTTAGGACCATTTAGAGTATTAACTTCTAAAAAACCAAAAAATTATCAAGTCCTTTCAGAAATATCTAGGATCCACAATCTTTCTGACATTCGTTATGCTATTCGTTCTGCATTGTAAAACTATTTTTTTTAAATCTCATCTAAAATGTTAAACATGTGTGAGCTAGGCTTGCAGAGAACAGAGTAGAAATAGAGTTTAAAGGGTGCATGTGCAAATTCATTTCTTAACTAATTTGAATAGCTAGGCTTGATTGATTAAAAAAAGATTAGACCCACATGAGATTAACTGAAGATAGATGCCATCATAACAATCAAAATAAACTAACAGAAACATGCAGCTAATTGATTAATATAGAGATTGATAATGATGAATTATATATATATATATATATATATATATATATATATATATATCTAAAATTTGAACTTGCTAGAAACAGATATTCACAAGTAATTATTTTGAGAACAAAACAGATACAATTGCAACAGAATCAATGTAATCAATTTTAGGTTAATCCAAAAACATGTTTATTATCAACACTCAGCTCACGAAGGTAAACCGGTCTGAGCACAAAATACATATATATAGGAGAACCCAAAATAAGACCAAAATACAAAGTTACAGAACCTGTATCTCTAAAATAACCTCTAAGAGAAAGTTAATACATCAAATACATAGGCAGTGGAGATAAAGTATCTACATATATACATATACATAAGATAAAGCCCCAAAGATAAGGATCTCCGCTATCAGAAGCTTCCAGCATGCCTCAGCGAGATTTCGCCTGACTTGCATCTGAAAACCACAAATATCCATATGGAATGACGGGTTTTGACGAGTGAGTGTGGGGGGCTTCGGCTATCATCCCTACCGTCAAAGGTAAAATTGTAAGGCCTTGTGTGCCAAAGCGGACAATAGCATGCTAGCGGGTGGTCTGGGCTGTTACAGATGGTATCAGAGTTGGAGCCCAGTTCGATGTGCCTGCAAGGGCACTAGGCTCCCTTAGGAGGGTGGAGTGTAAGGTCCCACATCGGTTGGGAAGGGGAACGAAGAATGCCTTATATGGGTGTGGATACCTCTCCCTAGCATGACGCGTTTTGACAAGTGATTGTGGGGGGCTTCGGCTACCATCCTTATCGTCAAAGCTAAAACTGTAAGGCTTTGTGTGCCAAAGCGGATAATATCGTGCTAGCGGGTGATCTGGGCTGTCATAGATGGTATCGGAGTCGGAGCCCGGTTCGATGTGCCTGCGAAGGCGCTGGGCTCCCTCGGAGGGTGGATTGTAAGGTCCCACATCGGTTGTGAGGGAAACGAAGCATGCCTTCTAAGGGTGTGGATGCCTCTCTTTAGCATGATGCGTTTTGATGAGTGATTGTGAGGGGCTTCGACTATCATCTCTATCGTCAAAGACAAAACCGTGAAGCTTTGTGTACCAAAGCAGACAATATCGTGCTAGCGGGTGGTATAGGCTATTACATATGGTATCAGAGACGGAGCCCGGATCGATGTGCCAGCGAAGGCGCTGGGCTCCCTTAAGGGGTGGATTGTAAGGTCCCACATCGGTTGGTAAGGGAGACGAAGCATGCCTTATAAGAGTGTGGATACCTCTCCCTGGCATGACGCATTTTGATGTGTGAGTGTGGGGGGCTTTGGCTTTCATCCTTCTCGTCAAAGGCAAAACCATAAGGCCTTGTGTGCCAAAGCAGACAATATCGTACTAGTGGGTGGTCTGGACTGTTACAGATGGTATCAGAACCAGAGCCTGGATCGATGTGGCAGCGAGGGCACTGGGCTCCCTTAGGGGGGTGGAGTGTAAGGTCCCACATCGGTTGGGAAGGGGAACAAAGAATGCCTTATAAGGGTGTGGATACCTCTCCCTAGCATGACGCGTTTTGACAAGTGATTGTGGGGGCCTTCGGCTATCATCCCTATCGTCAAAGCTAAAACTGTAAGGCTTTCTGTGCCAAAGTGGATAATATCGTGCTAGCGGGTGGTTTGGGCTGTGACAGATGGTATCGGAGTCGGATCCCGGTTCGATGTTCCTGTGAAGGCGCTGGGCTCCCTCAGGGGGTTGGATTGTAAGGTCCCACATCGGTTGTGAGGGGAACGAAGCATGCCTTCTAAGGGTGTGGATACCTCTCTTTAGCATGATGCGTTTTGATGAGTGATTGTGGGGGGCTTCGACTATCATCTCTATCGTCAAAGGCAAAACCGTGAGGCTTTGTGTGCCAAAGCGGACAATATCGGGCTAGTGGGTGGTATGGGCTGTTATAGATGGTATCAGAGCCGGAGCCCGGATCGATGTGCCAGCGAGGGCGCTGGGCTCCCTTAAGGGGTACATTGTAAGGTCCCACATCGGTTGGTGAGGGAGACGAAGCATGCCTTATAAGGGTGAGGATACCTCTCCCTGGCATGACGCATTTTGATGTGTAAGTGTGGGGGGCTTTGGCTTTTATCCCTCTCGTCAAAGGCAAAACCATGAGGCCTTGTGTGCCAAAGCGGACAATATCGTACTAGCGGGTGGTCTGGACTGTTACAGATGGTATCAGAACCAGAGCCTGGATTGATGTGGCAGCGAGGGCACTGTGCTCCCTTAGGGGGGTGGAGTGTAAGGTCCCACATCGGTTGGGAAGGGGAACGAAGAATGCCTTATAAGGGTGTGGATACCTCTCCCTAGCATGACGCGTTTTGACAAGTGATTGTGGGGGGCTTCGGCTATCATCCCTATCGTCAAAGCTAAAACTGTAAGGCTTTGTGTGCCAAAGCGGATAATATCGTGCTAGCGAGTGGTCTAGGCTGTCACAGATGGTATCGGAGTCGGAGCCCGGTTCGATGTGCCTGCGAAGGCGCTGGGCTCCCTCAGGGGGGTGGATTGTAAGGTCCCACATCGGTTGTGAGGGGAACGAAGCATGCCTTCTAAGGGTGTGGATACCTCTCTTTAGCATGATGCATTTTGATGAGTAATTGTGGAGGGCTTCGACTATCATCTCTATCGTCAAAGGCAAAACCGTGAGGCTTTGTGTCCCAAAGCGGACAATATCGTGCTAGCGGGTGGTATGGGCTGTTATAGATGGTATGAGCCCAGATCGATGTGCCAGCGAGGGCGTTGGGCTCCCTTAAGGGGTGCATTGTAAGGTCCCACATCGGTTGGTGAGGGAGACGAAGCATGCCTTATAAGGGTGTGGATACCTCTCCCTGGCATGACGCATTTTGATGTGTGAGTGTGGGGGGCTTTGGCTTTCATCCCTCTCGTCAAAGGCAAAACCATGAGGCCTTGTGTGCCAAAGCGGACAATATCGTACTAGCAGGTGGTTTGGACTGTTACAGATAGTATGAGAACCAAAGCCTGGATCGATGTAGCAGCGAGGGCACTGGGCTCCCTTAGGGGGTTTGTTTGTAAGGTCCCACATTGGTTAAGGAGTGGAACAAAGCATGCCTTATAAGAGTGTGGATACCTCTCCCTAGCATGATGCGTTTTGACGAGTGAGTATGGAGGGCTTCGGCTATCATCCCTATCGTTAAAGGCAAAATCGTGAAGCCTTATGTGCCAAAGCAGACAATATCATGCTAGCAAGTGGTCTGAGCTATTACAGATGGTATCAGAGTCGGAGCCCGGATCAATGTGCCAGCAAGGGCGCTGGACTGCCTTAGGGGAGTGCATTGTAAGGTCCTACATCAGTTGGGGAGGGAAACAAAGCATGCCTTATAAGGTTGTGGATACCTCTCCCTAACATGACGCGTTTTGACGAGTGAGTGTGGGGGGCTTCGGCTATCATCCCTATCGTCAAAGGCAAAACCGTGAGGCCTTGTGTGTCAAAGCAGACAATATCGTGCTAGCGGGTGGTCTGGCCTGTTACAAATGGTATCAGAGCCAAAGCCCGGATCGATGTGCCAGTGAGGGCGATGGGCTCCCTTAGGGGGGTGGATTGTAAGGTCCCACATCGGTTGGGGAGGGAAAGGAAGCATGCCTTATAAGGGTGTGGATACCTCTCCCTAGCATGACGCGTTTTGACGAGTGAGTGTGGGGGGCTTCGGCCTTCATCCCTATCGCCAAAGCCAAAACGTGAGGCCTTGTGTCCCAAAGCTGACAATATTGTGCTAGCGGGTGGTCTAGGCTGTTACACAATGTCCACTTATCCAAGTTAGACACCAGCTCAGCCCAAATACTCACCAAGTGGGCCCAGAAGTGGATTTTCGCAACTTTTTGCTTAGTTTATCTCATTTTTGTAATTTTTAATTATTAGATTAGTATATATAGGAGAAGATCACCCATCTTTACGATCTTCAGCCTCCCAGAACTTATCACATATTATTTTTGTACAGTTTGAGTGGCTAAACCTCCTAGGTTAAGGATAGGAGCTCTACTCATTCCTATGGATTAATATTATTACCTTTCTACTCTCATATATGTTTGATTCCATTCTATGATTATTGTCATTCTTCATCATTATGAATCTGCGGTGGAATGAGAGTATGACCCCTTATTCTACACGAGTTCCTTACGAGTCCTGACCCGGATAGTATTGAGCTACAGCTTGAGAGTACATCGCAGGTTCCAACAAGTTATTTGGGCTAATTGGGATACGTGACATAAAATCTTGTTAGTCATGGGTAATTGAGGTCCCTGTGTCGTTAAGGCTAGAATACTGAGCATCATTCTCTGATCTAGAAGATCCGGCCTTGTTTGTGACATTTTGAGTAGGATCACTAGAGATTGAATTGCATGAGCTTCACCCTCTTCCAGATTGAACTACCATGACTGATGTTTGGTTTGGATCAAAGGAGATTAATGACTACTACCCCTGGCTTAATTACTTACAACCTTGACATTGGATGAATTACTCATTGTTAAAGTAGTCAATAAGAAGTATTAATCCAGAAGAACCAGCATCTCCGATGCCTTAACTGATTTCTTACTATTGTTTCTACGTCAATTTTCTTTATTGCTTTCCTTTTTGTTCTGTTTATGTGCCTACAACAATAACAATCAATTTTCTATTCACCTGACTAATATTTGCATGATAACTACATCTTGCTCAATCTGACAATCCTCGCGGGATCGACCCTCACTCACCTGAGGTATTACTTGGACGACCCGGTGCACTTGCCGGTTCAGTTGTGCGAGTTCTAATTTCGCGCATAACTCTCTCCATTATTTTTTCTTAGCATAAAACATCAAACAAAATTAACCACACCATATGGTAAACAGAAAGGCAAAGAAGAAAGAATAGGATGAGTTTTATTTTTATTATTTTTTTTAAAAGATCTATACATATTTTTTTCAAAAAAATAAAATAAAAAAAGAAAAATAATAAAAAAACGAAAATAAAATAAAATATAAAGGAAAACAAAAATAAAAGAAAGATAAAATAAAGAAAATAAACTGAATAATTAAGAAAATAAAACAACTAATAAGCAAAAAGGAGTATAAAATTCGAACTCAAAAAGCAAAATAACTAGGAAAAATAAAACAACTAAGGGGACACCAAACTTAATTTCAGAAATTAAGGAAGAATTTTAAATAAGATAGAACCAAAGTTTCGAAAATTAAAGAAAGAAATAAAATGAAATTAAAGCAAAAGTGCTTAATCTAAGAAGTCAAACAACCAGTAGTTGTCAATCACAGTCAATCTCCGGCAACGGCGCCAAAAATTTGGTAGCGGATTTCACAATCCACAACTAAACTTACAAGTGCACCGAGTCGTACCAAGTAATACCTGAGGTGAGTGAGAGTCGATCCCACGAGGATTGATGGACTGAGCAACAATAGTCGAATGATTTCTTAGTCAGGCAGGCAGAAAGTGATGTTTTGGGGGTTGTAAATTGCATTAAATAGTAAGTCAGTGAGTAGAGAACGCAACAGTAGAATTGATGTGAAATATATATGAGAAAATAGTTAAGGTATCGGAGATGTTTATTCTTCCAGATTAAGTTTTCTTACCAACTAATTTAATCATGCAAGATTCATTTCGTTGCAAACTGTTAGTGACTAAACCCTAATGTCTTAGTGATTTAGTCTCCTCTAACCTAGTTAACCGCCAATGTCTTGGTCACTTAATTTTGATTAGAGGGTTAAGTTCAATTCTAGTTTATAGCCATAAAAACCCTAATTACCCAGATATAAAAGGATTACATGTCACGTATCCCATTAAGTCCAAGTAATCAGCAATTTAGGAGGAATTTACTTTCAAGATGTTGTCCAAGTGAGATAACCCTTCCAAGAACCATATGAACATATATAGAATGAGGGTTATTCTTCCGATTTACTCAGATTCATAGAATAAAAAACGAAAGTAATCCTTGAATCTGAATCAAAAAACTTGGTGCGGAATTTCTAGATCCACAAACTAACTGGCAAGTGCACTGGGTCGTACCAAGTACTACCTTAGGTGAGCGAGGGTCGATCCCATGAGGAGTGATGGACTGAGCAATAATAGTCGAATGATTTCTTAGTCAGGCAAGTAAAATGTGATGTTTTAGGGTTCAAAAGCATTGAACAGTTATTCAGAGAGTAAGAAAGCAAATAGTATGATTGGTGTGAAATATATGGGAGAAGGCAGTTAAGGTATCGAAGATGTTTATTCTTCCGGATTAAGTTTTCCTACCAACTATTTTAATCATGCAAGATTCATTTCATGGCAAACTCTCAGTGACTAAACCCTAATGTCTTACTGATTTATTCTCCTCTAACCTAGTTAACCGCCAATGTCTTGGTCACTTAATTTTGTTTAGAGGGTTAAGTTCAATTTTAGTTTATAGCCACAAAAACCCTAATTACGCAGATATAAAAGGATTATATGTCATGTATCCCATTAACCCCAAATAATTAAAAACGTTAGGCGGAATTTACTTTCAAGCAATTGTTCAAGTGAGATAAGTCTTCCAAGAATCACAAGAATATATATAGAATAAGGATTATTCTTCCAATCTACTCAGATTCATTAAATGAAGAATAAAATTAATCCTTGAAACTGAATCAATACATTAATTAAATAAAAAAAAACAATAGTCTTAATCCATAGAAATAAACAAAGCTCCTAACCTTAACTGAGAGGTTTACTGGCTTATGCTTCAGAGAGAAAACTAGGGTTTAGAAAATGTGAAAGTGTCAAAGCGAGAAGATGATGAGAGAAGAGCTCCCCCCTAAGGGCTGAATTTTTTCTCTTTTATATCTACCCTAATTTGATTTGAAACTAAAATAAAATAATAAATTTTAAACCTAAAAGATTGTGTTTGTAAATAAAAATACCCAAAACTAAATAAAATATAATAAATATGTCCCAAATCTAACTAAAGAAGCCCTTCCCTTAAATTTGGATCCGTGCTACTGGCTTTAAACGCCAGAACTGGCATTTAGCACTGCTGAAGGCAAAAAGCCTTCATTCGTTGTTGTCTTCCCGGCGCTAAACGTCAGGCTCAGCATTTAGCGCCCCACAAGACAGTGATGCCAGAAGAAAAGTATAGACTATTATACATCGTTGGAAAGCACTGGAAGTTGGATTTTTAATGCTGCTAAAACTGCATCAATTGGACCTCTGTAGCTCAAGTTATGAACATTGGAGTGCGAGGAGGTCTGGGTTGACAACATCTACTTTCTTCCTTTTGACACAAAAATACCACAAGCACTTAACTGGAGAACTCGTTGAGTTCTAATTTTTCTTTTAATTTCTCCTAGTCAGTGGTGCTCGGAGACTTTGGCATACTCTATAATTGCACTTGATCTCGACTCTTAGTGCTCTGTCTCAAGAATTCCTTGACACATTCACACCACAAGCATATGGCTAGGAAAATAACTCTTTGAGCTTTTGATCATATTTGACCTTCCTAAACATTGATGCTCAGAGCCTTGGGCCTTGCTTTTTTATTATTTTCTTTTTCTTTTTTTTTGTTTGTTTATTTTGCTTCAAGGATTAACTTCTTGTTTATTTTAGAGAATCCATAATACTTATCTAAATTCCTATACCTCAAGAATCAACACTCTTAACTTTAATATCAATTATACACTATTCAATTCATACATTCAGAATCTTAGATAATACCACCACATCAAAGTAAATAAGACAATTTAGAATATATAACTCAAGTCTCATACATTATACTACTTCTTTTCTTTTTTCTCTTTTTTTTTTCAAGTTTAGTGAGCAATACATGAGACCTCTTTTCAAAACAAGCATAACATTTTTAAAGATAGTTTAGTAGAACTATTGCTTCTAAATAGGATCATGCAAAAAAAACACTAATAAGCACTAGCAAATAGGAGATAAGTAATATAAGTACTGAAATAAGTAAATAACATGAAAGGAACTCAACCACCTCAGTTATCCTGGTAGCCATCTTACTCCTCAGGCTGTGCTCCTCCATAAAAATGATTCACCTCCTTTTGGTGACATCGATGATAATATACATAGAGAGCTTGCCTTGCAACACCAAACTTAAAAGTTTCCTTGTTCCCAAGTAAAGAAAACTGAAAATGGGCAAGAACATAAAAAGCGCATGGATGAGTAAAAACGAAAAATATTGCAAAAGAAAGAAGCGAGTTATATAAAGGCAAGAAGAAGTAATTTTTTTTTGGAGGGATGAGGGCTGGCGCTAAATGCCCAGGTCCGCCTTTAGCGCCGGCTGATGCATGAGCATCTATCATATCATTTTCTAATGAGTTTGTATTTAAATTGTTAAGTTTAATCAAGATTTAAATACTTTTTAGCCACTATGATTTCTACTTTGAATTTTGTGCAATTTTGTTTAATTCAGGTAGCATTGACGTTAGGATTTTTGCCAGTAAAGAATTTCATAAAAACAGTTGCGTTGTAGATATAGTCTCTAAACCGACAGAAATCCCTTCGTACAAACGTTTTGGTTGTCACAAGTAACAAACCCCTTAAAAATTGTTAACCGAGTATTTAAACCTCGGGTTGTCTTCTCAAAGAATTGCAGGGAGGTATGTTCTTATTATTGGTTATGAGTTGTAAATTGGGGTTTAGGAGGTAAGGAGTGAATATGTTGAATGACAAATAAAATAAAATAAAATAATAACAATAAAATCTCTTGGCAAGGTATAAGAAATTGGAAGTCCAGACCAAATTATCCTTATCAATGATAATAAAAATTGAATCTTAATTTCACTTAGTTAAGCCTTACTTAAAGCAGAGGAAGGTCAAGTGACTAATTAGTTTGATCTTCAAATCCGAGTTAATTCCTAAGAAAAGATTGGGATTTGAAGTTCAATTCAATTAAAGGAGATAACAATTATCAATTATGTTGTTGAGTTGGATAACTTTCTGAGTTACTAATTTCTTAACCAAAACCAAAAGGAAAGGAAATTGAAACTGTTGGAATAAAAATGCCTTTAGATGGGAAGCAATAATCATGTAAATAAAAGAAAGCAATATTAAACTGAAATACCTCAAATAACATTAATTTAAAAGAGTAATCTATAACATGGAAGAGTTCATAAATTAAATTGGGATAAATAAAAATAAAGAACCTGGGATTGAGAGTTACTCCTAAAACTAAGAGAACTCCTAAATCCTAATTCTAAGAAAGAAAGGAGAGAACCTCTCTCTCTAAAACTACATCTAAAACATGAAAGGTGAATTATGAGAGCCTGATGAGTCTCTGCAAGTTCCCTGACTTTAATCTGTGTTTCTGGGCCAAAAACTGGGTTGAAATGCGGCCCAGAATCTCTGCCAGCGACTTTTGTAATTCTGCAGATCGCGCACGTCACGCGATCGCCTCATCCATGCAGACGTGTCACTTGCGTTTTTTCCTGCCACACGTTCGCATCGTCCACGCTTCCGCGTCACTTGTGCTTTTCCAATCCGTGCGGTCGTGTGAGCCATGCGATCGCGTCACTCTGATTTCTTCTATTTCACGCGGTCGCGTGAACCATGCGACCGCGTGACTTTTCGCTGGTCATCTCCTCATTTCCTTGTATTCCTTCCATCTTTGCACGCTTCTTCTTCATTCTCTAAGCCATTCCTGCCCTATGAAGCCTGAAACACTTAACACACAGGTCAAGGCATCGAATGGTAATAAGAGAGGATTAAGATTTAGCTAAATTAAGACCAAAGAAGCATGTTTTCAATCATGTAATAATTTTAGGAAGGAAATATAAATGCATGCTAATTATATGAATAAGTGGGTAAAGATCATGATAAAACCACACAATTAAACACGTTGTAAACCATAAAATAGTGGTTTATCAAGCATTCATATGGATTTGAAAGAGTTTTATAGAAGAAGAGGAAGAAAGTGGATGATGCTGTCAGCCCTGACCTCCTTGCACTCTAATGAACATAATTTGAGCTACAAAAGTCCAATTGACGTGATTTTAGAGGCATTGGAAAGCTAACTTTCATAGCTTTCCAAGAATATATAATAGTATTCACTTCTTCTCCAATCTATATGGCCATGTTGGTGCCTAACTTGAGATTCTCCAAGTTAGTCACCGGGTGACGAACTTGCACTCCAATTCATTCGGGTATGGTGGCGCATATCTTGACTTTTCCTAAGTTAGGCACCAATCCTGAAGTTAGGCGCTAGCTTTGGAGTCTGCAGTGGTCCCGCGCGAAGATTTTATTTATTTTTATTAAAACTTTATTTTAATTACAAATAGGAAAGAATATTATTTAGTTTTAGAAAATGTATTTTATATTAATTAGGATTAGATATAAATGGAGAAGAGATCTTGACCTAGGACTCTTCAAATTTTCATTCTGTACTTTTACACTTTTTCTCTATTAGGGTTTGTTTTGTTTATGAGCAACTAAACCTCCACTGTTAAGGATAGGAGCTCTATTTATTTTATGGATTGATACTGTTTTGAGGGTTACCTGAAACTATAGGTCGATCTCGGACGAGATCTTCTGTACTAGTCAGAGCTGTTGTGTCCGACTTGCAGGACTTGGTGATGGAGCTGATCCTTCGTCACCGGAGGATGGTGGTACCTGCAAGGGACTCCGATGCTTAAGTTAGCAAGGGTATTAAGCAGGTATTGAGTAGAATCAGAGTATGAGTTATAACTGGGTGCTCCAGCGTATTTATAATGGTGCAGAGAGACCTTTTTAGATAAGATAAGTTAGTTATCTTATCTTATCTCATCTTATCTTTGAGTGAGGTCCTCGTATCTTCAAGGGAACTGCCCTTATCTCTTTAGGCTTGGGCTGCCCGCGGATTTGGGTCGTGTTCCTCTATTTGGGCCCTTTACTGGGCTTTCCTGGCAATTTGGCCGAGCTCTTTAAGAAGAGGTCGGATAGTCAGATCTGAAGAGGTCGATTGCTCTGTAGCTAAACATCCCGAGTCGGATGGCTCGATCCTGGGTATGAACAGTGCCCCTACTCGAGCTCGGTCTTTTCTATTGAGGTTGAATCTTAGTCTTTAGGACTTCGAACCTTCTCGGATGAAGCCGAACTCGAGCATTTTGTCGACTTCTTCTTTGTAAGGTGTTCTTCCTTCTTTTGAATGCGAAACATTTTGTTTCTCTTAAAAGTGCGCGTTGTAGCGCTCTAGCTTTGGAAACGTGTGAGGGTTTAATACCCTCATTAATTGGATTTTTAATGCCTCTTTTCTCTTGGTTCTTTTTGAATTTTGTATTCAAGAAACAGTTACCTCTTTTCTGTAACTTCCCCTCTTTTTTCTCTGTTTTCATCCTACATTTTCATTTTTCTCTGTGGCATTTTGTCTTGGTACTTTGTCTTTGCTTTGAGGGACGTTTTTCATCGCTCTGTCTTTCGGCTTTTCCTCAGAGCTTTTCTCCTTTCTCCAGGTTGGATCTACTTTCTGCTTCTCTACTTCTTTCGCTGCTTTTTCTTTTTATTCTTGGGAAGCTTTGATTTTGCTTGCATGCTTGAAAGTTTGATCCTTTATGCTTGGTTACTATGATGCGTTTTTCTGGTATTTCTCCTGATGATTAGGGTCTCTTAGGCTTTGCATGTTTCATCGCCCTTGTTGTTGCTTTTATAGCTTTCTGAGATAATGACTTTGGCTTCGTTTGGTTCTTTTGGAGAAAAAGGTTGCGTCCTTGATATCCTCCGTTTGGGATTTTTGTTGTTTTGTTTGAACTGCTACTTTCGTTGTTCCTTTGATGACTTTGTTTGAAGAGGGTTGTTTTCTTTGTTGGGAGATGGTGTGAGTCTTCACTCTGTTATTGCCTCCAAAGGATGCCCCTGGTCCTTGGATTGTGTCCTGGAGTTTTCCTTTTTACTATTGAGTCTGCTATCTGCTGTTTATTTTTGCTATTCGAGTTGTTTGTCTTCTTTTCTGAGTAGTTTTAGTAATCCATCTTCTTTTTTTTGTTTGTAGGACTAGTTGGCCATGTCTTCTCGCAAAAATGTTGTAGAGACGACTTCTAAGGTTCCTGAGGGGATATCCGATTTGTTGGACTCCCTTGTTTTAATGTGTGTTTCTGTGGTGAATGCTGAGTTTTGTGCAGAGCTGAGAAAACATCATAGGATTTGCGGTAGTGATGCCCAGGAGAGGGATTATGAGCTTGTAGCGCCTGATTCTGATGAGAGGGTTTGTTTTCCAACCTCGATCGAGGGGGAGCGTCCCTTTTTCTATGCCTATGATTATTTCTTCAGCCAGTTGAAAATTAATTTTCCCTTTACTACCTTTGAGACTGACTCGTTGTGGTCGTGCAACGTTGCCCTATCCCAACTCCATCCGAATTCTTGGGGCTTTATCAAGATCTTTTAGTTGCTTTGTCAAGAGTTAGGCGTCAAACCTTCTCAGATTCTCTTTCTTTATCTCTTTGTTTCGGCCAAGCCTGGGGCTTCTTCCAAAAAGAAAGCCTCTTGGGTAGTGGCAGAAGAATGTGACGGTGTCTCGTTATACATGGGAGATGCTCGACGAGGTTGAGCGGGCTTTTGTAACTGTTCTTGAAGATATATGGGGGGAACCTCCTGATCTTGATACCAAAAGATTTCTAGGGGACCCGTCCCTGGTCAGAACTGTGTTGGGTACTGGTTAACTCATTTTTGACCTTGTTTTTACCTTTCCTTCCTCTTATTTCGTATTTGTAATCCATTTCTGTGGTTGATTTTGTTTTTCAGAGATGTATAAAAATAATGACTCCATGAGGGCCTTTAAAAAGGCAAGGAAGGCTGCCGCTGCTCAAAACATATCGGTCAAGGCGGCTGGAGAGGGGTCCTCTCAGGTTCAGACGAAGCCGTCCGTGCCGAATTCACCTGGGCCGAGGAGGATGATCCCTACTCCCCAGGTTCGTCTGGCTTACCCTCCACAAACTTTGGTTGCTTCTTCTGGTGCTCTTCCTCCAAAAAAACAAAAGACCGTTGAGCCTTTTAACCTGGATGCCCCTGATTTTGATGCTGTGGAGTTTGTCAACCAGCAGATTGCCCCTTATGGTGGCCTTTCGATGGATGATGTGTCCATTCTTCGTCACCTAGAGTTCATCACTAGGAGTAGTGTGAAGATAGCTCACATGGGTGCAGCTCTTTTTTGAACTGCTCAGGGTATCCTGGTTCATGCTACGAAATCTTTTATGGAGGAAACTAAGTCGGAGTTTGATCGGATCAAGGGTTTAAAGGAGGAGCTGGAGGTGAAGTTGGCGAAGGTAGAGAAAGAATTGGAGGGTGAAAAGGCTAGTTCTGTTGCCTTGGCAGCTTCTGTGAGGTTGGCTGAAGACACGGTGTTGAGACACAAGGAGAGCTATATTTTGGCCTACAGGGAAGTGATGCGTCTCAGGGGTGATTTGGAGACTGCCCGGGCTGATTACACCGAGCTCCAGGGTCACCTTGTGGGCAGCGTGAATGCTGCTTATGAGAACTTGAAGGAGCAGGTTCGTGTTCTTGCACCCGAGCTCGACCTTACTCTCTTTAGTCTCGACAATGTTGTGAAGGACGGCAAGATTGTCCTTGACGACCCTGATGACGATGATGTTGAACCTCCTCCTGTGCCTGCCATCAAAGCTTCTGTCATGCTGACTTCTTCAACTCCTTCAGCCGGAGTTAAGTCAGAACCTGATTGTCAAATCTTGAACCGGGAGGATGGGACAGTGGATGCTGTGCCTCTCCAGACTCGTCCTTCTTCACCCCGTGTTGATGCAGTTACTGGGAAATTTCTAGACCCTCTTTAATTATTCTTGACGTATTTGTGTATGGCCCGGCCTGTGGGCTTGTTGAACTCTTTAATTTTGTAAATGGTGCTTCTGGCTTTGCTACCTCTTTAGTTGCTTGTTTAGGAACTTTATTTTGAAAAACAAAGTAGTTTCCAAGCTCCTGGGGCTGATCTTGGTAGCCTCTTGAGTTTGTTTATATCTTGTGTTTTTTTATAACACGTTTTTCTGCACCCGCCTAGCACCTTTTTAGGATTTTTGGGAATGTTGGAGCCATGTCGACCTCTTTAGATTGCCTTTGTATTTCATACTTGTGGCTTGATTCTTTGAGGTTGTGTATGCTTGGGTCCAACTTGTGTGTCGGCCTTCTCACTTTGGCCTGAAGTTATTTCTAGTAATCCGTTTTGTTTAGACCTTTGTGGGGTCTCTGTTAGGATTTTACCTTTCATAACATTAAGGCTTTTGGGAGGCTGACTTCGTCGTGTTAGTCTTTTCCAAGTTACTTTTGGTAATCCTCTTTTTGGACTTCTGGTAGGTCTCTTTTAGGGATTACTTTTTGTAACTTGTTTGTGGGAGACGGACTTCGTCCTGCCGGTCTCTTCTAAGTTATTTTTAGTAGTCCTCTTTCTTGGACCCTTATCAGGTCTCTTTCAGGAGTTACTTTTTACAACTTGTTTGTGGGAGGCTGACTTCATCATGTTGGTCTCTTCTTAAGTTATTTTTAGTAATCCTTTTTCTTGGACCTTTATCAGGTCTCTTTCAGGGATTACTTTTTATAACTTGCTTGTAGGAGGCCGACTTCATCATGTTGGTCTCTTCTTAAGTTATTTTTAGTAATCCTCTTTTTTAGGGCTGGCCAGGCCTCTTTCTAGGGATTGACTTTTTATAACTTTGGTTAGTGTGGTCGACTGGTCGGACTTCTTTATGTCAGCCTGTCTTTTAAGTTATTTTTAGCAACACATTTTGTTAAGACCTCGTCAGGTCCTTTCTATGGATCACTTTCGATAACTTCTTGCATTATTCTATTTTGTTGCTTTTTCATCTTTGCCGATTTTGTCGAAGTTAGGTTTGATCCGGGTTTGGTTGACCTTTTGATGAATTTTGGTTCTCACCTCCTTTGGTCTTTTATCGTGGTCGGACAGTGAATTTAATCTTCACTTTTTGCCGATCTCGTAGCTTTGTAATCGAGCGATAAATTTTTAGCGTTTCAGACTAATGCATCTTGGGAGTTTGCAGAAAATCTAAAAAACTTTATTTCAAAAGAAAATGTAGATATATACATGTAGGAGTTTTTATCTCTGAGTCGAGTGATTTATGGATCTTGGCTTGGTGCCTCGTTAAAAAACCTTTTCAGAAAAAAGAATGCACCTTATCCTAAGATCTCAATTACCTTTTAACTATAGTATCTCCTTAAGTTGTAGGCGTGCCAAGATCTTGGTAGCTCTCGCCCGTCGAGTTTGGATACTTTGTAGTAGCATTTTCCCAGTACTTCTATGACTCGGTAGGCTTCCTTCCAGTTAGCTGCTAGCTTTCCCTCTCCCGGTCAACTTGTTTTAGCACTTCTTCCCTGATCCGAGCTCTTTCTCGGATTTCTGGAAGTAAGTCGAGTTCTTTCCTTTGAAGCTGGGAGTTGACTTTGTCGCTATAGAGAATTGCTCTGGGAGATCTTTCTTTGACCTCTACGGGTATCATTGCCTCCATTCCATAAGCTAGTCAGAAGGGTGATTCCTTTGTGGTAGAATGTGGAGTTATCCTATATGCCTATAGGACTTGTGGAAGCTCTTCAGCCCAGGCTCCTTTTGCGTCCTGTAGCCTTCATTTTAACCCAGCTAGTATGACTTTATTGGCAACTTTTGCTTGTCCATTAGCCTGCGGGTGTTCTACGGAGGTGAATTGATGTTTTATTCTTAAGTTGGCCACTAATTTTCTAAAGCCTGCGTCGGTGAATTGGGTGCCATTGTCTGTGGTTATGGAGTAGGGGACCCCAAACCTTGTGACGATGTTCCTATATAGGAATTTTCGACTTCTTTGAGCTGTGGTATTGGCCAGAGGTTCTGCCTCGATCCACTTTGTGAAATAATCCACCACTACAATGAGGAATTTTACCTGTCCCGATCCTTGGGGGAAAGGGCTGAGGAAGTCCAGTCCCCACTTTGCAAATGGCCAAGGTGAGGTTACGCTAATGAGCTCCTCTGGTGGGGCGTTGTGAAAGTTAGCATGTTTTTGACACTGGGGGCATGTTTTCACGAATTCGGCCACTTCTTTCTGCAAGGTCGGTCAAAAGAATCCGGCTCAGAGCACCTTTTTTATGAGGGCTCGTGCTCCGAGATGACTATCGCACTCGCCGCTGTGTATTTCTTCCAAGACCTCTTTTGTGTTAGGGGTTGGTACGCATTTTAGCAGAGATGTCGAGATTCCTCTTTTGTACAGGATATCATTTATGATGGTGTAATACTGTGCCTCCCGCTTCAACCTTTTTGCCTCCTTTTCATCTGTAGGGAGTGTTTTTGATCTAAGATAGCGGATTATGGGAGTCATCCATCCTTGGTCCTGATCCATTATGGCTAAGATTTTTTCTTCTTCCGTGATTGACGGGTTCTGGAGTGTTTTTTGGATGATGCTTCTATTGTTACCCCTTGGTTTGGTACTGGCTAGTTTTGAAAGTGCATCACCTCGGGTTTTCTATTCTCGAGGTATGTGGTGGACCTCATATTCCCTGAGTTGTCCGAGCTGTTCCCTGGTTTTGTCCAGGTACTTTTTCATGGTAGGATCTTTGGCTTGGTAGCTCTCTGCTATTTATGAAGTAACTACCTGTGCGTCGCTGAAGATGATGAGCTTTTGAGCTCCGACCTCCTTAGCCAACTTCAAACCAGCCAGTAATGCCTCATATTCGGCTTGGTTGTTTGAGGCAGGGAACCCGAATTTGAGAGAAAGTTCAATTTGGGTTCCCTGGTCGCTTTCTATGATGACGCCTGCGCCGCTTCCATTTTTTTTAAGGAACCATCCACAAAAAGATTCCATTCTGTAGGAATTTCTGGAGTGTCTGTAAATTCTGCAATGAAGTCGGTTAGATATTGCAATTTGATGGCTGTCCGAGCTTCATATTGAAGATCGAATTCGGACAACTCGACTACCCATTGCAAAATTCTGCCTACTGAGTCTGTTTTTTGCAAAATTCCTTTTATGGGTTGGTTGGTCCGAACCTTAATGATGTTAGCTTGGAAATATGGACGGAGCCGATGAGAGGTTAGTATGAAAGCATAGGCGAATTTTTTTATTTTTTGGTAGTTCAGCTCGGATCCTTACAACGCTTTGCTGATGAAGTATACAGGTTGCTGCCCACTGTCGTCTTCTCAGACTAATGCTGAGGCTACTGCTCGACTTCCTACTACGAGATATAATATAAGTGGTTGTTGGGTATTTTTGTTAGCTGTGCAAAGTGGTGATATTTGTGAACATGAGCAAGATGAGGGTTGAAGGTTGACTGAGCTTTTGTTCTGGTTTGAATTTGGTTTGAATTTGGACTGGGTACTTGTGGTTTGAATTTTATTATCTGCGAGTAGTGTGTTGTGGACTGCTTGTATCTGCTTTGTTTATTTTAGCCTTGTTGTATAATGTTATTATTTGAGTGAGTTGTGGACTACTTTTCATATTGGTTGGTTTCATCTGGGATAACAGAGGAATTTCATGCTTATTCCAACTATTTGACTTAGAGATCAGCATAAATTCTGCTCTTCTTCCTACATACCTCAATTAACCAGGATAAATATTTATTATTTTAAATATTTGATGGAAAATGTGATGCTTATAGATGCTCCCCATTCTTGATTCGCGGTTACAATGACCAAATTCCAATCGATGACCCCTTTGAACATATGTATGTAATTCTGGTTTTAATGGCAATCTGGCTTGCCGCTTCTCCGATTTCTGCTCTTCTTTTCTTAAGCATATCAATGGATCAGTCAATTTTATAAGTGTTCCGAGGGTTACCTGAAACGTGCAGCTCGGTCGTCTTAGAGAGGCCCGAGGTTGGGGGATTGATGACCCGAGCTTGATATGCAGAGTGGTTGGTGGTTGTACCTGCAATGACACTCCGATGCTTAAGTTAGCATGGGTCCAAGCAGATATTGAGTAGAATTAGAGTGTGTGTTATACCTGGGTGCTCCAGTGTATTTATAATAGTTGGCCGTGATCTTCCCTGGATAAGATATTCTTATCTTATCTTATCTTTTGGGAGTTTTATCTCTATCTTTGTGGAACCGCCTTTCCTAGGCCTTTTCGGCCTTTTAGGTTTTGGGCTGCGTTCCTTTTGATGGGCCTTCTTAGCTTTTATTGTCCGAGGTCCGACCTCAGGTGTGGGCCTTGGGACGAGGTCGGACCTTTCATGGATTTTGCCGAGTTGGAGGAGCCCGGTCAGGGTATGAACAGTGCCCCTGCCCGAGTTCGTCCTTTTTGGGAGGTCGAGCTCGGGCATAGTAGTTTTTTTCAAAATTCAAAAAATGGCCGTTCCTGCATTTATTGCATTTTACCTTTTCTCCTCGATTTCCGTTCGGGCTTTGTGAAGGCATTATTTATTTGCCCCTTTCCTCCTTTTCTTCGTTTATTCTGTTCCCTTCCTGTTTTCTGAGTTTTCGCCATCTCCCTTTTTTTGAGCCCCGCTTCCTTTTTCTTTGTTCTTCTTCCCCGAATCCTTCCTCGTGTCTTTCCGGGGTTTCCTCTGCGCCGTCGTTCCGTTCTCCTTGCTTCGGAGCTCGTCGTCCTCGTTTCTTTCTTCCAGGTTTGTTCCCATCTCTTTTCTTGTGCACATATGCTTCTGTTTCTTTTGTGTGGCTCTTTGTTTGTTTCTTTTTCTCTATGCCTGGGTTGCCCCGAAAAGAGGCGCCGCCATTGCTTTGTTCGTTTGTTCATGGGGGGGACTCTTTTTTGTTCTCTGGTATCTTGCTCCGGGTTGCTGTATTTTCTTCTAAAAGATCTTTGTTTTCTTGTTTTGCTGAATGGGTTTTCGCTGTCTGCTTTTATGTGATTTTTGCTTGCTGTTGTATTCTTCTTTGTAGGCAAGAATTTTATGTCTCGAAAGGTTCTTCAAGCGATGTCGACCAAGATTCCGAGTGGTCTTGGTTGGGTAGATCCTGTTCCTCTAAGAGTCCCTTCTGTGGTAGATTCTGAGTATTTAGCTAGGTTTCATAGGCAATGTAGCATATGTGAAGATAGAGAGTCTGAGAGAGATTATGAACTAGTAGCCCCGGATTCCGAGGAGAGAGTTTGCTTCCCGCCCTTAGATAGTTCCGAGAAGCTCTTCTTTTACGCTTATGATTGTTTTTTCTCTAAGCTGAGTGTCCGACTTCCTTTTACCGACCTGGAGTCCGAGGTGTTATGGTCTTGTAACCTTGCCCCTACGCAGCTCCATCCAAATTCTTGGGCATTTTTAAAGCTGTTTCAACTTTTGTGTCAGTTTTTGGGCGTTGCTCCCTCTATTTCTCTTTTTTCCTACTTGTTTGTGTTGACGAAGCCGGGGTCGGGTGGAGGGAAGGTATCTTGGGTCTCTTTTAGGGCTAACCAGGGAAGAAAGTTTTGTACCCTGTATGATGAGTCCTTTCACGATTTTAAGAACTTTTATTTCAAGGTCCGAGCTACTGGAGACGTCCGACCTTTCTTTCTAGATGAGAGTGGGGAGCCTTCTTTTCCTCTTTGTTGGCAGGAGAATGTAGTGTCTGTTAAGTATACCTTTGAGAGTCTAGATGAGGTGGAGCAGGCTTTTGTGGGTGTGGTGAGCAGTTTATGGGGTCGGGCACCTCACTTGGACACGAAGAAAATGTTGGGGGATCCAAGCCTTCTCCGTTCCGAGTTAGGTAGTTCCCGACCTCTTCCGAGATTCATTTTTTTTAGTACTTTGGTTTTGCTTGTTTTTGGTGGAATTTCTGTTGTGGTAATCCCTTTCTTTATTTCTTGCAGAGATGTCTTCTCAGGCGGATTCCATGAAGTTCCTTCGTCGGACGAAGAAGTCTGTGGCTGCTCGGAATATCGAGGCCGGGGAGGCTTCTGCCCGATCTTCTCCACAGAAGACTACTGTGGGTGTTCAGACTCGGTCAAAGACTATTCCGACTCCCCAGTTCCGAGCTATAAGTCAGGATCCCCCGACCTCTGGGCCTGCTACTTCTTCTCCTCCTCCGTTTTCGGGTCCTCCTCCCAAGAAGCAGAAGACCTCTCAGGAGCTTGCCGGTTTCAACGATAAGGACTTTGATGCTCTTGGTTGGATTGAACAGCATATTCTCCCTCAGACCTTTATTTCTACTGATGATGTGTCTATGGAGCATCATTTTTAGTATATGGCGCGGAGCTGCGTCCGGATGGCTAGTCTTCATGCCGCTATTGCCCGGGAGTTCAGGAAATCCCCCTTGGGGTGACCAGCTCCCGACTTGAGAAGGCTCAGTCCGAGCTTGATAAGATTAGTCAACTGAAGGCTGCCAGGATTACTGAGCTGGAGGCCTCTTTGGAGAAAGAGAAAACTAAAGCTACCGCGGCTGTGGCGGCAGCGAAGACATATGAGGAGATGGCGAAGGCGGCTACAGAGAATTATACTCGGCTATATGCCGAGCTTGTGGAGACAAAGGAGAAGTTGCAATCCGCGCAGGACGAGTTTTACGAGCTGGAAGGTCATGTGGCCAAGGGTATGGATGCTATGTTTGAAAATTTGAAGGCTCAGGTCCGGGTTCTTGCTCCTGACCTGGATCTGAGCTTATTCAGTACGGATAACATTGTTGTGGAGGGAAAGATTGTTCCTGCTCCTACCGAGGATGAGGTTCCGATGTCCGACCCCAAAGTTCCGGTTGAGAACCCGACTTCACCTTTGGTCGGGGATGGATCTGGTGTGGAGGTTTCAAATCGGGATGACGTTGCCGTCGATGCAGTCCCGATCTCTATGTTTCCTCCGCAGCCTGCTGTTGATGTGGAGTCCGGAAAGGACCTTGATCCTCTGTAATCTTTTTGGTGTTTTGCCCGGCCTGTGGGCTTTTTTTGTTTTTGGATGGTTTCTGTGAACGCTTTGGACACCTTTTGCTTATTTAGCTACTTGTAGTAACTTTATTATGCGGTGTTTTTGTTCGCGTTTTGTCTTTTTGTTTCCGCTTTTGTGCTTTTTAGTTGTTTTCGGATAACAACTTTTTAGCTAGCGTTTCGAAACTTCCTTTGCTTTCGTTCTTTTACTTGTACTTTTTAGTTGTTTTTTGTAAAGCAACTTTTTTAGTAACCGTTTTTGGAACTTCCTTTGATTTCGTTCTTTCGCTTGTACTTTTTAGTTGTTTTTTGTAAAGCAACTTTTTAGTAAGCGTTTTTCGAAATCTTGGTTCTCGCCGTTTTAAGGCTTCTTTCTTGGATCCGAGCTTTTTCTCGGTCCTCGGGCGCTCGAGTACCTCCTTTTGGTTGGGTCCGACTTTGTCGTTGGTCGGCCTTTTTAAGTTATTTTTGTAATCTCTTTTTATTTGGCTTTTTGAGCCATTTCAGAGTTACTTTATAACTTTCCCTTTGTTGGGTCCGACCTTGTTGTTGGTCGGCCTTTTAAGTTATTTTTGTAATCTCTTTTTATTTGGCCTTTTGAGCCTTTTCAGAGTTACTTTATAACTTCTCACATTAATTTGAACCTCGTCGCTTTATCTTTGCCGACCTTGTGTGGTCTCTTGGCAAATGATTTTTTGCGTTTTGCCGAGCATAAATTAATGCGCCTTGGTGGGGTACTTTCTAGGATTTGCTTCATCATGAGGAAGAAGAAAAGAAAATAGAAATTTGATTAGTATTAAAAAAGAAAGAATATTTACAGAGTGTTTACCCTTTGACTAGGTCGGGTGTCTTACTTAACCGGGTGTCTCATTAAAAAACCCTTGTAGGGAAAAAGAGTACACCTCGGGTTAAGTTTTTCTAGCTGTAGTACCGCCTTAGATTACAGGCGTGCCAGGCCCTGGGCAGCTCATTGCCTTCTAGGTCGGATATTTTGTAGTAGCCTATCCCTAAGACTTCTATTACCTTGTAGGGTCCTTTCCAATTTGCAGCTAGCTTTCCTTCTCCCGACTTTTGTGTTCCGATGTCATTTCGGATTAGAATCAGGTCGTGAATGGAGAAGCTTCGCTTTATTACTTTCTGATTGTATCTGAGGGCCGTTCGCCGTTTTAAGGCTTCTTCTCGGATTCGGGCTCTTTCTCGGACCTCGGGGAGGAGGTCGAGTTCTTCCCTTTGTGCCTGTGGGTTGCCTCCTTCGTTGTAGAAGATGACTCTGGGTGACCCTTCATCTATTTCGATAGGAATCATTGCCTCCATCCCGTAAGCTAGTCGGAATTGCGATTCTCCCGTTGTAGAGTGTGGGGTTGTCCGATATGCCCATAGCACCTGGGGGAGCTCTTCGGCCCATGCCCCTTTGGCCTCTTGGAGTCTTCGTTTTAACCCGGCCAAGATGATTTTATTTGCAGCCTCTGCTTGTCCATTGGCTTGTGGGTGCTCGACTGATGTGAATTGCTGTTTGATTTTTAGTTCGGCCACCAAGTTCTGAAAACTTGTGTCCGTGAACTGTGTTCCATTGTCTGTTGTGATGGAGTAGGGGACTCCGAACCTTGTGACAATGTTTTTGTATAGGAATTTGCGGCTTTTCTGAGCCGTAATGGTGGCTAAGGGCTCAGCTTCGATCCACTTTGTGAAGTAGTCGACCCCTACTATGAGGTATTTGACTTGCCCCGGTCCTTGTGGGAACGGGCCGAGTAGGTCGAGTCCCCACTTTGCGAAGGGCCATGGTGCGGTGATACTGATAAGGTCTTCGGGTGGTGCTTTGTGAAAATTGGCGTGTTTTTGGCAGGGGGGCATATTTTCACAAACTCCGTTGCGTCTCTTTGCAAGGTCGGCCAGTAGAACCCGGCTCTGACTACTTTCTTGGATAGTGCCCGAGCTCCGAGGTGGTTTCCACACATGCCTCCGTGGACTTCTTCGAGGACGCTTTTTGTTTCTGAGGTTGGGACGCACCTGAGGAGGGGGTTTGAGAATCCTCTTCTGTATAATACGTCGTGAATTAGTGTATAATTCTGGGCGTCTTTCGTGAGTCTTTTAGCTTCCTTTCTCTCGGCGGGGAGAGTTCCCGACTTCAGGTAGTTGAGTATGGGGGTCATCCATCCTTGCTGTTGGTTGGATATATTTAGTGTTTCTTCCTCTCTTAGCACGGAGGAAGATTGTAAGGTTTCTTGGAGGAGACTTCTGTTGTTGCCTCCGGGCTTGGTGCTGGCGAGCTTTGAGAGGGCGTCTGCTCGGGCGTTTTGTTCCCGAGGTATGTGCTGGATTTGTATTTCTGAAAAGTGGCGTAATTGTGCCTGTGTTTGGTCCAGGTATTTTTTCATAGTTGGGTCTTTGGCCTGGTAGCTTCCATTCACTTGTGACGTGACGACCTGGGAGTCACTGAAGATTGTGATTCTCTGGGCTCCGACCTCTTCGGCTAGCTTTAGACCTGCTAGTAGGGCCTCGTATTCGGCTTGGTTGTTCGAAGCCTGGAACTCGAATTTTAGGGATAGTTCTATCCGCGTTCCTTGGTCGCTTTCAAGTATAACCCCGGCTCCGCTTCCTGTTTTGTTTGAGGACCCGTCGACATACAGGTTCCATGAGAGTGGGGTTCTAGGGGTCTCAGTGTATTCTGCGATGAAGTCGGCTAGATACTGGGATTTTATGGCAGTCCGGGCTTCATAGTGGAGGTCGAACTCGGATAGTTCCACCGCCCATTGTAGTATTCGTCCTGCCAGGTCTGTTTTTTGCAGGATGTGTCTCATGGGTTGGTTTGTCCGGACTTTGATGGTGTGGGCTTGAAAGTAGGGACGGAGCCTCCGAGCTGTGAACACTAGGGCGTAGGCGAATTTTTCTATTTTCTGATAGTTTAATTCGGCCCCTTGTAGTGCCTTGCTTACAAAGTATATGGGGTGTTGTCCTTGGTCGTTTTCTCGTATTAATGCTGAAGCGACTGCTCGATGTCCGACCAAGAGGTATAGTACGAGCTCTTCCCCTTTTAAAGGTCGGGTTAGGATTGGTGGCTGCCCGAGGAATTCCTTGAATTCTTGAAAGGCTTTTTCGCACTCCGGGGTCCACGAGAAGGGTTTCCCTTTCTTTAGGAGTGAGTATAGAGGTAGTGATTTTATCGCTGATCCTGCCAAGAATCTTGATAGGGCGGCCAGCCTTCCATTCAGTTGTTGTACTTCTTTGACACACGTCGGGCTCTTCATATTGAGTATCGCTTGGCATTTGTCCGGGTTTGCTTCGATGCCCCTTTGAGTCAGCATGAAGCCTAAGAACTTTCCGGCTTCTGCGGCGAAGGTGCACTTCGTCGGGTTAAGTCTCATGTTGTGCTTTCTGAGGGTGCCGAAGACACTGGTGAGGTCGGTCAGCAAGTTTCCGTCTTCTTGTGTCTTTACCAGCATGTCGTCGACGTACACCTCTAGTTGTAGTCCGATGTGCTCTGAGAATACTTTGTTCATTAGCCTCTGGTAGGTTGCCCCTGCGTTCTTCAGCCCGAAGGGCATTACTACGTAGCAGTAGTTTGCCCTTGGGGTTATGAACGAGGTCTTTTCTTGGTCGGGTCCGTACATCGGGATTTGATTGTATCCCGAGTATGCGTCCATGAAGGAGAGGTATCTATAGCCTGAGGCGGCGTCTACTAAGGCGTCGATGTTTGGTAGTGGATATGGGTCTTTGGGGCAGGCTTTGTTGAGATCCGTGTAATCGACGCACATCCTCCATTTTCCATTGGGCTTTTTTACCAGGACCACGTTTGCGAGCCATAGGGGATATTTTACTTCCCTAATGAACCCTGCATCTAGTAGTGCTTGTACTTGTTCTTCTATTGCTTGCATGCGTTCGGGCCCGAGCTTCCTGCGTCTTTGTTGGACAGGTCGGGATCCCGGGTATACTGATAGCTTATGGCACATCAGGTCGTGGCTTATGCCTGGCATGTCGGAGGCTTTCCAGGCGAAGAGGTCGGAATTTTCTTTTAAGAGGGTTATGAGTTCCTCTTTTAGGCCCGCTTCGAGGTTTGCTCCTATGTTTGTGACTTTTTCAGAAATGTTTCCGATCTGGACTTTTTCGGTTTCTCCCTCTGGTTGTGGCCGAAGATCTTCTCGGGCTTGAACTCGCCCGAGTTCTATTGTGTTGATCTCTTTTCCTTTTAAGCTCAGGCTTTCGTTGTAGCATCGCCGCGCCAGTTTTTGGTCGCCTTTTAGGGTAGCGATTCCTTTTGCGGTAGGAAACTTCATACAGAGGTGTGGGGTCGAGACTATAGTTGCCAGTCTGTTTAAGGTTGGTCGCCCAATGAGGGCATTGTATGCTGAAGTAACGTTGACTATAATGTAGTCGATGCTCAATGTTTTAGATTGCTCGCCTTTTCCGAAGGTAGTGTGTAGCGAGATGTATCCTAAGGGATGGATCGGGGCATCTCCTAGCCCGAATAGGTCGGTGGGATAGGCCTTTAGTTCTTTTTCTTCGAGTCCGAGTTTGTCGAAGGCCGTTTAGAACAGGATATCTGCTGAGCTTCCCTGGTCAATCAGGGTTCGATGTAAGTTGGCGTTTGCTAGGATAATGGTGATTACCATTGGATCGTCGTGCCCGGGTATTATCCCTTGAGCATCTTCTCGGGTAAACGAGATAGTAGGTAGTTCGGGCAGGGGACTGTCTTCTCGGACGTGGTAGACTTCTTTGAGGTGTCCTTTTCGCGAGGATCTGGATGTTCCTCCGCCTGCAAAACCTCCATTTATCATGTGAACGTGCCTTTCAGGGGTTCGCGGGATTTGTTCGGCCCGATCTTCGTTATCTCCCCGCCTTCTCTTCCTGGTCTCTTCTCCTTTCTCTGCTATGTATCTGTCGAGTTTCCCTTCTCTGGCTAGCTTTTCTATAACATTTTTTAGGTCGTAGCAGTCGTTAGTAGAATGACCGTAGAGCTTGTGATATTCACAGTATTCGGACCGATCTCTCCCCGCTCTCTTGTGTTTTAGCGGTCGGGGCGGAGGGATCTTCTCGGCGTGGCATACTTCTCTGTAGACGTCTACCAGGGAGACTCGGAGGGGGGTGTAGTTGTGGTACTTCCGTGGCTTGTCCGAGTTGGGTTCTTCTTTCTTCTTCTGTTCCTGATCTCGATCTCGGAGTGGGTAGGTTGATTCCTTCCTAGAAGAGTCTCTCAGCTGAGAGGTTTCCTCCATGTTGATATATTTTTCTGCCCGCTCCTGCACCTCGTATAGGGAGGTCGGGTATCGTTTGGATAGGGACTGGCTAAACGGTCCCTCTCTTAGGCCGTTTGATAGTCGCATGATGGCTGCTTCAGTGGACAAGTGTTGTATGTCCAGGCAGGCTTTGTTGAATCGCTCCATGTATTCTCGGAGAGTTTCTTGGTTACCTTGTTTGATCCCGAGTAGGCTGGAGGCATGTTTTGCCTTGTCCTTTTGAATGGAGAACCTTGTTAGGAATTTTTTGGTTAGGTCTTCGAAGCTAGTGATTGATCTTGGTGGCAGGTTGTCGAACCACTTCATGGCTGACTTGGTGAGAGTGGTGGGGAAGGCTTTGCACCAAATCGCGTCGGAGGCGTCGACTAGGTACATTCTGCTTCTGAAGTTGCTGAGGTGGTGACTTGGATCGGTGGTGCCGTCGTAGAGATCCATATCGGGTGGTTTGAAGTTTCGCGGTACCTTCTCCTTCATGATCTCTTGCGTGAAGGGATCATGGTTGCCTTCGGGGGTGGGGCCGCGTTCTGTCCGATCTTTCAGGTTGGCCTCTATTTTCCGCAGTTTTTCTTCTAATTCCCTGCGCTTGCGAGCCTCCCTTCTCAGATCTTGTTCGGTTTCTTTTTGCTTCTTTACGTCCTCTTCGAGTTGTTTTAGTCGGTTTTGTTGTGCCCGGACTGCTTCTAGAATTTCCGAGCTTTTTTCTTTTTCGGGATGTTGTGGATCTTTGTTGGGATTGATGTCTTTGGGCGATTCTGTTTGTTTCCTCCTGGAGTGCGTGGTGATAGAGGGCTGTCCGGTCGTTCTCCGGTGTCAACTTCATCCTCTTGCTCTGATGCAGCGTGGTCATTGTTAAGAGGGTCGTCCGCCATGGTAAAGGGATGACTTCCAGGTTCCCCGGCAACGGCGCCAATGTTCCGAGGGTTACCTGAAACGTGCAGCTCGGTCGTCTTAGAGAGGCCCGAGGTGGGGGGATTGATGACCCGAGCTTGATATGCAGAGTGGTTGGTGGTTGTACCTGCAATGACACTCCGATGCTTAAGTTAGCATGGGTCCAAGCAGATATTGAGTAGAATTAGAGTGTGTGTTATACCTGGGTGCTCCAGTGTATTTATAATAGTTGGCCGTGATCTTCCCTGGATAAGATATTCTTATCTTATCTTATCTTTTGGGAGTTTTATCTCTATCTTTGTGGAACCGCCTTTCCTAGGCCTTTTCGGCCTTTTAGGTTTTGGGCTGCGTTCCTTTTGATGGGCCTTCTTAGCTTTTATTGTCCGAGGTCCAACCTCAGGTGTGGGCCTTGGGACGAGGTCGGACCTTTCATGGATTTTGCCGAGTTGGAGGAGCCCGGTCAGGGTATGAACAATAAGCATGTAGCATATTGCAAGCTAAGCTTTAGCAGAAAACCAAAAACAGCATCATTTTATTTGAGCTAATACATTTTTCTTTAATTTGTTGTTAACAAATAATGAAGTTCCAACCCATCAGGATTGACAGGTAGGTGACTGCTGGACGCTGACTCATCATAATGCACAAAAATCAAACCTTAAGCAAGGTTTTTATTAACAACAAAAACAACTGAAATTCTCATGAAATGTTAATTCCGATTATATCCAAAATAATAATTATTATGGGGGTTTGGAGGATGTCATTGTTAGACAGATAGACTTAAACACAGAACCACATATGTTGCTTTTATTCTTCAAAGTTCAATCGGCTACTTGTTTACAGCTAGCATTTTCTATTTGTTATTTTCTATTTCATTCTTCTAATCCTTCGCTCTTTGCTTTGCACCATTCTTTACAGCTAGCATTTTCTATTTGTTATTTTCTATTTCTTTCATCATTATTATTAATATTATTGTTTACTGTCTTATTTATTTGGGTGCCCCTTTTATCTACTTTTCTTAATAATTGATTATGGTGCCTGATGCATGTCTTGTGAAGGGAACCCCCACACCAATATCAGCCTTTTATTTTCAACATGTGTCACTTGTGACTCATCACACATTAGGAACCACCCCTTTCTCTCTTTCTTTTCTAAAATCTTCTTATCAACCACAATTGAAATTACGATGTGTTAGTTTGTGAACTAAAATTTAAAGAGTAATGATAATATTATTCTGCTAATTAATAATTCTATTGTTTGATTTTTTAGTTATATATCACTTTTGAAAATAAGATTTCTAAAAACTGGTTTTAAAAGTGAATTTTTTGTTAAAAAATCTGGTTATGAATTACTTATATTTTTATTTTTTGTTGCTGTTTTAGTTTGTCGCTTTAAAACCAGAAAAAGAGAATCAAATAGCGGATCTCTCTGTAGTTGTGATTACCTTAGACATTGAGCTATATTACAGGTAAATTATTTAATATATTATCTTTTTAAATTTGTTTGAACATTTAATTGTTAAGAATATTTACTGATTAATTGTTTGCTTAAGCTTCTTTGCATAGTTTGTTAGATACAAATTGTTAGTCTCTTGATTGGTTGAGATGTTCTCTTTCGAACATGTGTGGTTGACTTCTAGAAACTTTTTAGAAGCAATAAGCTCTTGATTAGAAAAAATCACTTATAGTTAGTCTAAAACATATGCCCGTGTTCTTTTATTTTAGTTGACAAACTAATGGACAAAGGGTGGACTAGTTTACCAAGACATACTGAGGGTTACCAACATGGTGTTAATTCATTTTTGGATTTTGCCTTTTCTAGAGGTATACCACAAGGACAAGAAATTCTTTGTCCTTGTTCTATATGTAATAACTTTAGTTGGGGGCGAAGGGATGAAGTTTATGATCATTTAATAAGTAAGGGATTTCAAAAAGGTTACACTGTGTGGGTTCATCACGGCGAAAGGATAAGTCACATGGATAGTGAATCCGATGAGAGTGAAGTCTATGAAGGATTTGTCGACGACATTCATGGGCTGCTAAACGAGACATTTCGGCATTTGCTTGAAGGAGATAAAGATGCTGATGGGCAAAACGAAGATGCAAAAAAGTTTTATAACTTGCTTGAAGAAGGAAAACAAGAGTTATATCTTGGCTGTAAAAAATTTTCGACCTTATCATTCGTTATCCGATTGTATTTGTTGAAGACTCTTAATGGTTGGGGCAACGCATCCTTTACTGCTCTACTTGAATTACTGAAAGAAGCGATTCCTCATTTGAATATTCCTAATTCTTTCAATAAAATCAAGGCCATGGTAAAAGATTTAGGACTTGGTTATAATAAAATTCATGCTTGTCCCAACGATTGTGTTCTGTTCCGGGATACATATGAAGATGATGAATTTTGTCCAATTTGTGGAGCTTCCAGGTACATAGAAAATGTTGAGGTAGATATAGAAGTTGATAAGTTGAAGAAAAAACATGTGCCTGTGAAGGTTTTGAGGCATTTTCCCTTGATTCCAAGGCTTAAGAAGTTGTTCCTGTGTTCCAAAACAGCTGAATTATTAAGGTGGCACGATAAACATCGTTCAAAGGATGGAAAGTTAAGACACCCAGCTGATGGCCAATCATGGAAAGACTTTGACAGGCTTCATCCCGATTTTGCTAAAGAATCTCGTAACATAAGATTAGGGCTAGCTAGCGATGGATTTAATCCATTTAGAACCATGAGCATCTCCCATAGTACATGGCCGGTAGTTTTGGTCGCATACAATCTTCCTCCATGGTGTTGCATGAAACCAGAGTATGTCATGATGTCCTTGCTCATCCCTGGACCATGTTCGCCTGGAAAAAGCATTGATGTGTATCTTCAGCCATTAATTGAAGAGTTGAAGGTTTTATGGAAAAACACATCAATTTGCTTCAATGCCGATTGATACATTTCTTAAACTTAACAATGAACCTGATGGTGAAGAGCAATTAGATGAGAATGAAGGAGATATTATAGAGGAGCAGGACAAGGATTATATTAATCCAACTGAGGCTGAGAACTTAGACAATACTTTGAAAGGTAAACTTTTACTTATGCATGCTTAGTGGATTATAGGTGGTTAGCAACTAGGAAATTATATCTGATTTGTAGTGAATTTAGGTTGAACGTTTTGGTTGCTGCTGATGCCTGAAATTTCTCTTCTCAAATTGTATAGTGCGTGCTATTTTATCCTTGTTAATGGCTAATTTTGCTAATTTTTATATGGCTGCTGATTGCCATTTTCACTTGCTGCCATTTAATTCATATAAATTGATCTTGATTAGTGCTGATTTGATTTTAGTGAGTTCATATGGGTTGATTTTGCTGTTTGTTTAAATTCAGAAATGTCATGTTTAATGCTAGAAAATGTCATATATAATTAGTATCTTTGTATAGAGATAACAGTGAAGAAAACACGAGGACCTACACAATGCCTGAAGATTCATGCAAGACAGTTGGAAGATAGAGAACAAATTACTCTAGATAGTGAAGGAGAGGCAATTGGTCCTACTGATGAAGCTGTAAACAACTTGAGCAAATTTTTGGGCACAGTGGCAAGGAATTCAGATTTTTGTCCATTAATTTACACAAATTGAAAGGGGATTAAAGATAAAGAAGCCATTTGGGAATATGTTCAAGTGAGAACTTTAGTCTTGTTTCTTTTAGAAAGTATTTGGAAATGTACACATGTATTTTATTCTTACTAGCAAATAATAATTGTGTTTTATAGGCTAAATTCATTATTCCAACTGAAGGAAAGAGGATGGTCCTTGCTCGTATCAATGACAACTGGAGAAGGTATAAGACTACAATAAAGCAAACTCATATTCTGCCATACAAATGTGTTAATGAGATGCTGAAAAATCGTCCTAAGAGTATACCTGAGAGTCATTTTCGCAAGTTAATCCTGAGTATGCATCCATAAACGAGAGGTATTTATACCCGAAGGAGGCATCTACCAGAGTGTCGATACTTGGGGTGGATAAGGATCTTTTGCGCAGGCTTTGTTGAGATCAGTGTAGTCGGTGCACATCCGCCACTTCCCATTTGATTTTTTCACCAAGACAACGTTAGCTAGCCATAGTGGGTACGTGACTTCTCTTATGAATCCTACCTCCAGTAGAGCTTGTACCTATTCTTCCATAACTTGGGATCATTCTGGCCCGAGCTTTCTATGCCTCTATTATACTGGCCGAGATCCTAAGTAGACTGCTAGCTGGAGGCACATTAACTTGGGGTCTATGCCTAGCATATCTGCAGCCTTCCATGCAAAGAGGTTGACATTTTCTCGCAAGAACTGTATGAGTGATTCTTTTATGTCTCCCTTTAGGATTGTGCCGATATTGGTTGTTTGGTCTGGGGTGTCTCTAATTTGTATCTCTGATTGTACCTGTTCTTCCTGCCTCTGAGCTCCGCCGAGTTCGATTGTGTGGAATTCGTCCCCTCTGCCTCTAAGGTTTAAGCTCTCGTTGTAGCAACGGCGTGCCATCTTCTGGTCTGCTTTTATTGTAGCTATTCTTTCTATAGTTGGGAACTTCATGCATAGATGTGGAGTCGAGACTACTTCGCCGAGTTGATTCAATGTTTTCCGACCTATTAAGGCATTGTAGGCTGAGCTTAGGTCAACCACGATATAGTCTATTTTGAGTGTTCTTGACTGGTTTCCTTTTCCAAAGGTCGTGTGTAGTGAAACGTATCCAAGTGGTTGAATTGGGGTGTCTCCCAGTCCGAATAGGCTGTTCAGATATGCTCTGAGTTCTTTTTCTTCTAGGCCGAGTTTGTCGAAGGCAGTTTTGAATAATATGTCGGCAGAGCTGCCTTGGTCTATCAGCGTGTGGTGGAGATTTGTGTTTGCCAGTACGATAGTGATGACCATAGGATCGTCGTGTCCTGGGATGATGCCAGATGCATCCTCTTTGGTAAAGGTAATTGTGGGGATGTCGGGTGTTTTCTCTCTTCCCTCAACATGATATACTTCTTTTAGATATCTTTTACGAGATGATTTGGAGATCCCGCTTCCCGCAAATCCTCCGTGGATCATGTGGACGTGTCTCTCACGGGTATGAGGTGGTCGTTCGGTCTGTCCAATATCTTCATCCCTTCTTCTTTTTCTGGGATCGTCTGCTCGGTTTGCCAAATACCGATCTAATTTTCCTTCTCTTTCCAGTTTTTCTATGATATTTTTTAAGTCGAAACATTCATTGGTAGAATGTCCATAGATTCGGTGATATTCACAATACTCTGCCCGGTTTCCTCCTCTTTTTTTGCTTTTGAGTGGTCAAGCTGGGGGTATCTTTTTAGTATGGCATACTTCTCTGTAGACATCCACAAGGGATACCCGGAGAGGGGTATAATTGTGGTATTTTTTTGTCGATCTTCTTTTTTCTTGGATTCTTTGTCCTTATCTTGGGAGGAATAGAAGAATCCATATTTTGAGGTCTCTCCTAGTCGAGCATTTTCCTCCATGTTGATATACTTCTCGGCTCATTCTTGTACCTCATTTAGAGAGGTGGGATGCTTCTTTGATATGGATTGGCTAAAAGGCCCTTCTCATAGGCCATTGATGAGGCCCATGATGGCTGCTTCTGTGGGCAGACTTTGTATGTCTAGACATGCTTTATTGAATCTTTCCATGTAGCTGCGGAGACTTTCTATGTCTAGACATGGTTTAGGGGCGTGCTTGGCTTTGAGATCGGCTTCGAGTTTTAGGAGTTTGTCCTCCAATTCCCAGCGTCGCCTTATCTCCCTTTGTAGGTCCTTCCCAGCTTCTCGCTGATGTTGGGCTTCTTCCTCAAGTTGTTTTAAACAATCTTAAAGCGTCTTAAGGGCTCCCGGGCTTGGTGAATTTTTGTCTCTGTTAGGTTGCGTGATATCTTTTGGTGTAGTGTCCGTGTTTTTGTGCTACGTTATATCTTCTAGACCTGAATCATGGTCGTTGTCTTGGTCGTCCGCCATGATGATGGGATGACTTCCAGGTTCCCCGGCAATAGCGCCAATGTTCCGAGGGTTACCTAAAACTATAGGTCAATCTCGGACGAGATCTTCTGTACTAGTCGGAGCTATTGTGTCCGACTTGCAGGAATTGGTGATGGAGCTGATCCTTCGTCACCGGAGGGTGGTGGTACCTGCAAGGGACTCTGATGCTTAAGTTATCAAGGGTATTAAGAAAGTATTGAGTAGAATCAGAGTATGAGTTATACCTGGGTGCTCCAGCGTATTTATAATGGTGCGGAGTGACCTTTTTAGATAAGATAAGTTAGTTATCTTATCTTATCTTATCTTATCTTTGAGTGAGGTCCTCGTATCTTCAAGGAAACTGCCCTTATCTCTTTAGGCTTGGGCTGCCCGCGGATTTAGGTCGTGTTCCTCTAGTTGGGCCCTTTACTGGGCTTTCTTGGCAATTTGGCCGACCTCTTTAAGAAAAGGTCGGATAGTCAGACCGGAAGAGGTCGATTGCTCTGTCGCTAAACATCCCGGGTCGATTGCTCTTTCAAGAATTTGTTTTCGTTATTTATCTTATAAATCTGGGTGGAACGAAAGTATGGCCCTTATTCTAATTGAGTTCTTGTAAACCTTGGAAAAGTAATTTACTTGAACAACAACTTAAAAACAAATTCTCCTAAATCATAAATTATCTGGACTTAACGGGATACGTGACATATAATCTTCTTATATTTAGATAATAAGGGTTTTTGTGGCACATAAACTAGTTTTGAACTTAACCCTCTATTCAGAATCAAGTGATCGAGGAATTGGCGGTTGATGAAGGTTAGAGGAGACTAAAAAAGTCTAAGGAATTAGGGTTTAGTCACATATAGTTTGCCATGAATTGAATCTTGCATGATGAAAATAGTTGGTAAGAAAAGTTAATCCAGAAAATAAACATCTCTGAAACATTAACTGTTTTCTCATATATATTTCACAACCTGTTTACTCCTTGCTTTCTGATTTTCTGAATCTACTGTTTAATGCAGTTGAGACCCAAACACTTTTTTCTACTTCTTTAACTATGTAAATTGTTCAATCATTGTTGCTTAGTCCATCAGTCCTCATGGGATCGACCCTCATTCACTTGAGGTACTACTTGGTATGACCCGGTGGACTTGTGGATTAGTTTGTGGACATTCAAATTCCGCACCAAGTTTTTGGCGCCGTTGCTGGGGATTAATTGTGATTAACAACTACCAGTTGATTGATTACCTAGATTAGATTTTTTCTTTGTTTAATTTTCTTATTTGATTACTACATTATACTTTTTATTTTTTAAATTTTATTTTTATATTAAAAAATAATATTAAAAAATTAAAATAATAATAATAAAAAAACAAAAATAAAAAAACATTTAATGTTTCTTTTTGTTTTTTCCTCTTAGCTTCTCTGTTTGCCACATGGTGTGTTTAATTTTTTTCAGTGTTATGTACTGACGAACGGATTTTCTGTCGGTAACGAATTTTACAAATAAAGTCTCATTGAAAGTATAGCTTCTAAACCAGCAAAGAATCCTTTCATACAAAAACTTGTTTGTCACTAAAGCAAACCAAATAAAAATTAATAACCGAAGTATTTAAACATCGGGTCAACTCTCAAGGAATTGCAGGGAGGTGTGTTTATTATTGGTTATGAGAAAAGTATCTTTTTGGGTTTTTGAAAGGGTTGAACAAGGAATGTAAATGGTAAAAGAAGTAGACTAATAACTAGAAAAGCTCTTGGCAAGGTATGAAAATTGGATGTCCTATCCTAGTTATCATTATCAATTGTGATGAGAATTGTTCGTTGCTCCCACTTCGTCAACATCTAACTATGAAGGTATGTCAAGTGGATAAATCAATTTGATTCATCAAGTCCTAGTCAATTCTTAAGGAAAGACTAGAGTTATTAGAATTCAAATCAACTAGTAAACGCAACAATTAGCAATAAACAAAGGAGTTTGACAACTCAAGCATCTCCAATTACTCAACCAAAGCTAAGAGTGTAAAAAGCTAAATTGAAATAATCAATATAAAATACCTCAAATTGCATTAAATAAAGAAATCAAATCTAACATGAGAATTCATAAACCAAGTAGCAACATCAGATAATCAACAGGGGAAAATCAATAAACTAGAGTACTAGAAGAATTAAAAGTAGAAGAGAAATCTTAAATCCTAAAACCTAAGAGAGAGGAGAGAGCCTATCTCCCTACAAACTACATCTAGAACCTAAAATTATGAATAATGGGGTTAGGGTCAAGGTAGGATTGTATTTGGTCAAGTGGACTAAAATCTGAATCCTTAATTAGCCTAAACTTCCCACTTAACTTAGGACAATCCATGTAATTACAATGCAAGATCTAACTGTCCATTAACCATGTTTTGCATATATTCAAGCATCCCAAATTTAAGTACAACTCATATGCATTGATATTATTACTTAACTTGGGGCATTTTGTCCCCTTTTTATTATTTTTTCTATTTTTTTCTCATTTTTTTTCTATTTATCTTTTTTTCTTTTTTTTTCAATGCATATGATTAAGGTATTGAATGCAAGAATATGTGCTTAACCATTTTTTTCATAAATTCACAAAAAAATATACAATGCCCAATTCTTAAACCAAATATTGGCAAACCCAATTTTCCCACACTTAAATCATGAACACTCTCACTAGTCTAAGATAACCAAGGATTCAAATTAGGGACATTATTGTTTTCCGCTTAGAGTTAATGATGTGCTAAAATAAAGAATAAAGGGGTAAAATAGGCTCAACTTTGGTTTACAAAGGATAATGAAAGGGTAAAGCCATATGGGTATGTATGCTCAGTGAAACAAAGGCCTCAATCATATAAGCGCATACATACATCAAACAATAGAAATATAGAATTAAGCAAGACAAAGATCACAATTTTAGAGAGAACAACATACATAAAAATAAAACATTGGTTGATAAGATGCAACAATCAAATAGGCTCAAAATCTCACTGGTTTTGTCTGTTCGAGCTCTAATACCATGTTCCAAAATAAATTTCTTCAAACAAGTTTAATAAAAATTTCAATTTAAATTAGTGAAATGCTATAAAATAGTTTCTTGAAAAAGAAGTCATTACTTCAACCAAGTGGTGGTAAAATATGCACAAAAATAAATAAACATGCAATCAAACATGCAAATACAACAACTAACTACAAAGAAGAGTAAGAATTGGTATTGAAAAGGAAGTAGCTAACCCACGAAAGTTGGTATCGACCTTCCACACTTAAAGATTGTATAGTCCTCGATGCATGTAGAGACATACAAGTGGACAGGTGGCTCCAACTGATACTTTTCCTCCAAAGAGACTTGTTTATTGCTCCAGTTAGAAACATTTATTTTTCTCTCTTGGTGGCCATCTTGAAAGAAGAGAAAAAAGAAGGAAAAGAACCCACAAGCAAAGATATAAAAAGAAATAAAATATATATGGGCTAGTGCCAAATAATAAGGTTCTCAACTACATGGTAGCTACAACATGTAAGTGAAAAAATAGTAGAAGCACAGGGCATGTCAACTAAATAGTAAACAAGTCAAGGAGCACCCAAAATAATGCAAGAAATATGCGACAGTTGAGTAAGAAAAATTTAACACCAATGACAAAGTAGCACATTTGGAAGAGAAAATAAAAACATGCACAAAATTACAATGTAATGAATGAAAGTATGCAAATACAATGAGAAAAAGAAGTGAAAGAGAATAAGGAGGAGAAGGTAAGAGAAGAAGAAGAAAGAAAAAGAAAGGAGAGAAGAAAAAAGAAGAATGGGAAACGGGAGGCGACATGTAAGCGTCAGGCACACGCACGCGTGGATGGCCATGAGGCAAAAATGACGCGGACGCGTCAGGGACGCGTACGCGTGATGGATTTGTGCTTCTAGCACATTTCCAGCACCAAACCGTCACAACTTGCTGCCCAAATACCCATTTACGCCGATTTCCAGAGTCACGCGTACACGTCAGGGACGCGTACGCGTGGGCTGGTGAAATCGTAAGCGAGGCGCACGCGTGAGGGACCCGTATGCGTGGTTTTGCTTGTGCGTGAGGCACGCGTCTAACACCACTCCTGCCCAACTTTATGTTCAATTTATTTACTTCATGCAGTCACATATGACGCGTACGCGTCGTAGACGCTCGCGTGTCAACTGCATTTTTTTTAACATGCAGAATGCAAAATGCAGATGATTATGCAAAATTTATGAATTACCATTAATAAAAAGAAAATAAAATAAAACTAAGAAGAATAGAAATGAAAGATCATACCATGGTGGGTTGTCTCCCACCTAGCACTTTTAGTTAAAGTCCTTAAGTTGGACATTCGGGGAGCTCCTTGTCATGGTGGCTTGTACTTGTACTGATCCTTGAATCCCTACCAATGTTTGTAATTCCAATAACCTCCGGGATCCCAAACTAGGTGTAGAAAGCCTACAAGCAAGTAGAAGCAAGTGACAAGGCCCCAAAAGTATTGATTGTTGGAATGAATTCCGGGGTCCCAAACCTTGCTTTTGCACCTGTCTTCTTGTTGAGTAATATTGTTCCATCCGGGTGGCAAGCAGTCTGAATTCTCACTGAAGCGGCCAAACAACATCCTAGACCCATTCAATTGAGCTCTACACCAACCTTTGCGTTTAAACTTTGAGCACACAACCATGTTGAACCTTGCTTGGCAACTCCAACCGCTAACCTTCTTCCTCTTACTCTTAATGCCACAAAGAGCTCTAAGTTGACCATCCGTCTCTAGTAGCCCATATTCAAGTGGGAAAATAAAGGTTAAGGATAAGAATTTTACCCACTTGAATGTTGTATTGGACGTTAATGGCTTTGGGAGAGGTGCTTCCAATGATCTTGCAAGCTCCACTCCCTTGTGCTCTACTTTGAATTCTTCCACCTCTTTGCAAGCTTCTTCAATATTAACCTCTTCCTCTTGGTAGCTTTCTTCAAATTCAATCTCTTCTTCATTGCCTACCAAGAGCATGGGAGGCTGTGCTTCTTCTTCTTTAATCTCCAACTCTTGATCAACCTCTGCAAAGTCTTCAACCATGATCTGCCTTGGAAGTTGTACGCCCTCCTCAACATCAACATCAAACACCTTGGAAGGAGGCTCTATGACTGAACTATCCAATGGAGGTTCAGCATCTCCTATGTCTGCAACCACTTCTTCCTTTTCAATAATTGCTGCTCTGTCTAGTTGTTTAAGTATAAAATCGTACTCCTCCTTGATGATTTCCTTTCCATGACAACTCCCTTCAACTACTCCTTTATCTTCAAGGGTCTCTCCTATCTCGACCTTTAGGGCCTCCTCGAGCTTCTTATGAAGTATGAATTCATGAAGACGATCCCTTCTCTCTTGTTCCATGTCAATAGCATAATTGGGATCATCTTGCTCTTGGATTGATGGATGTGGGTTCTCTTCCATGGAGGGTGGTGATGAGATGGAAAGATCATTATGTGATTGAAGAAGAAGTGCACTAGAGCTTGAGGGTTGAATATTGGAGGTAGAGGGGTGGTCCATGCGGGATATAAGATTTTGGAGTTTAGAGGTGAGAGCAATGAGAGAGGTAAGTATATTCTCCATGGAGGTTTGGGGTGGATAGGAGGGTTCATTTGTTGGGAGAAAGGGCTCATAGTACGGAGTTGGTTCTTCTTGATAAGGATATGGAGATGGTGAATATTGAGGTGGTGGTTCTGGGTATGGTTCATATGGTGGTTGGTGTGGTGGATAAGGATTAGGGTCATATAGAGGTGAATGGTGGAAAGGGGCTTGTGAGTATGGTGATTCAAAGTTATGTTGAGGGGGTGATTCATAAGCATATTGGTGGGGCTTGTTGGTAACTACAAGGGGGTCTACCATATTCATCATCTTGGTACGCACCCTGGAATTGCTCTTAACCATAGTAATTTGGTGGAGGTGGGTTGTCACGAAGAGGTCCACCATAACTATTGTCTTGGTATGCATCATAGAATGGTTGTTGGGTATAGCACATTGGAGGGGGTTGTTGCCAAGAGGGTTGATCAAATCCTTGTGGCTCCTTCCATCGTTAATTCTTCCAACCTTGATGCCTGTTCTCATTATAGCTTCCATTCCTAACAACAATATTGGAACTAAACTTAAAGCAAGAGGGGTGAGAATTCATAGTAGTGAATAAAAATTAAAAACAGAAACGAAAACAAATAAACAAGCAAAAGCAAATATTTACAATAACCAACAATAAGGCACACGTTTGCAACTCCCCAGCAACGGCGCCATTTTGACAACAAATTTTCTGTCGGTAAAGAATTTTACAAATAAAGTCTCGTTGAAAGTATAACTTCTAAACCAGCAAAGAATCCTTTCATACAAAAACTTGTTTGGCACTAAAGCAAACCCAATAAAAATTAATAACTGAAGTATTTAAACCTTGGGTCATCTCTCAAGGAATTGCAGGGTGGTGTGTTTATTATTGGTTATGAGAAAAGTATATTTTTGGGTTTTTGAAAGGGTTGAACAAGGAATGTAAATGATAAAAGAAGTAGACTAATAACTAGAAAAGCTCTTGGCAAGGTATGAGAACTAGATGTCCTATCCTAGTTATCCTTATCAATTGTGATAAGAATTGTTCTTTGGTCCCACTTCGTCAACCTCTAACTATGAAGGTATGTCAAGTGGATAAATCAATTTGATTCCTCAAGTCCTAGTCAATTCTTAAGGAAAGACTAGAGTTATTGAAATTCAAATCAACTAGCAAACACAGCAATTATCAATCAACAAATGAGTTTGACAACTCAAGTATCTCTAATTACTCAACCAAAGCTAAGAGTGTAAAAAGCTAAATTGAAATCATCAATATGAAATACCTCAAATTGCATTAAATAGAGCAATCAAATCTAACATGAGAATTCATAAACCAAGTAGCAACATCAGATAATCAACAGGGGAAAATCAATAAACTAGAGTACTAGAAGAATTAAAAGTAGAAGAGAAATTCTAAATCTTAAAACCTAAGAGAGAGGAGAGAGCCTCTCTCCCTACAAACTACATCTAAAACCTAAAATTATGAATAATGAGATGTGAATGATGATTCCCTCCCCCCATTCTGCCTCACTTCCGGCCTCTAATATGTGTGTTCTAGGCCTGAAACTGGGCCAAAAAGTGCCCAGAAATCGCTTGCAACTTCTGTACGTGGCGCACATCACGCGTACGCGTGGGTCACGCATGCGCGTCGTTTGGCAAAATCCCTTATCACGTGTACGCGTCAGTCACGCGTACGCATCGCTCCTCTTTTGCGCTGATGCGTACGCGTCACGTCCCGCTGGTCAGCTTCATTATTACTTTGTGTTCATTCCATTTTTGCAAGCTTCCTCTCCATTCTCCAAGCCATTCTTGCCCTATAAAGCCTGAAACACTTTAACACATAGATCACGGCATTGAATGGTATATAGAGGGGTTAAAATTTGACAATTTAAAAGCTCTGAAAGCGAGTTTTCAATCATAGCATGAAATCAGGAAGGCAACGTAGAACATGTGAATTTTATGAGTAAGTGTAGGAATAATCTGATAAATTCCACTCAATTTAGCACAAAATAAATCATAAAATAGTGGTTTATCATGTACTAAGGAAAATAATGGAGCAAGATCATATGGGTTACTACTCACACCCAAGGAGTGATTCATATTATTATGGATGGAGTAACTAACCGAATTTTGGTTGGAAAAGTCAAGACCAAAGAAACTTCAGTGCTCCATGTTCCATCTATCAAGAACTACATCTCCATATTCATACCAAGAACCATCCTCCTTTTTTATTCATATCAAGAGCCACTATCTCCTTTTTACACAAAGAATCATCTTCTTTTTATTCATATCAAGAGCCACCATCTCCGTATTCATATTAAGAACCATCAGCTCTTGTGCTTGTCATGAAAGAATGCATACATGATATAAGGATGAGTTTCAAAAATATAGAGAAATATATGGAGTTGATTATCAATCCCCAGGAAGAGGAACAAGCAAATTCCTTCCCAAGAGATACAATAAAAGCTCCTATGGAAGAAAGTAAGTAAATCAATGAAAGAAGTTTATACTCCAGTGAATTAGAGAAGTCTCCACCCTCACACATGGAAGAAGAGGAAGATGCACAAACAAAGAAGGTTGTAAAGGATGAAAATAATTATGGGAATCTACACTCCAATGAAGCAGAGAGTGTCATAGAGGGTGAGTTTATTGAACTACCAATTCAAGAAGTTATTGATGAAGGGTACACTCCAACCATCACACAACTCCCAAATTTTGAAATCAAAAAAGTGAAGGCAACCAAGGAAAGCACTGAAAAGGGGATTGTGACCAAGAAACAAAAGAAAATATCCATGAAAAAGAGAAGGTCAGTAAAAAGCAATCCAACCTCTACCCCAACAAGCAAGGTGAATCAAGCTAATAACAATAAAAGAAAGCTTGTTAGGATGAGTTTATATCAGGGGGAACTAATTTTCTCCTCTTCTCCCTTGGAGTCCTTTCTTTTAACCAACTGGAAGTAGAGGAAGAAAATTCAAGAACAACCATCAAGCTAGTGACGTTAAAGAAACGCTTGTTGGGAGGCAACCCAACGTTTGGTATTTTCTTTTCATTCTCTTTTTTGTTTTGCTTAAGATTGTTTATGTGTTCATGGATTAAGTTTGGTGTGCTACACTGAATTTGCATCCCACTGGGTACTTGGCCTAGTTTTACATAGATTGTATCACACTAATTTTGGTGTCCTCACACTAAGTTTGGTGTTGCCATAATCACCATGCAACACATTAGCAATCTAGCTATTTTATACTATTTTCATTTGATTAGTTTATTTTGAATAAGGCCTCTGCACTGCTTGATTTCCTTTCACTTGCTAGTCCTATTTACTCTTATTTCTATCACCATTATTTCTCTTTCTTTGTTGCTTGAGGAAAATCAACCATTCTAAGTTTGGTGTTGGAAGCTATGCTCTACAAAGCTTAAAAGGGGATAAAGAAGAAGATGATGAAGAGAAAGGCAAAGAGAGCTAACGTTGTTTCCTTCCTTTTTAATTATATGCATGTGTGTTCTTCCTTTTAGACAAGCATAACATAATTTTGAATTGTAACATATTGCCTTTACATCATGATTATCATCTTGAAATTTGTGAGTGAAAGCAATTAAGCATCATGAGCATCAACAAACAAGATAATTAAAGAAGAAGCTAGTATGAGCATATGAGTATTGGAAGACTAGCATGATTATTTTTGCTCAAACACATTTGAATTTTGTTTGATGAAATTTTTATCTAAAACGCTTTATAAAATTTTTGAAATTTTGAAAACCTTGAAGAAGCTTGTCAATTGATGATCAAGTAAAGAAGAAAATGAAAGAAGAGAAAGGGGAAAATGAGAAAGCTGAAGGCTCTGAGTACCAATGACAATTCATTATTCAAGTACTTGTGGTGTTTATGTATCAAGCAAAAAGCTTGAAAACACTTAGAGTCAAGGCTAGGCTTAAGTGCAAACCACCCCCTCAAAGCTTAAAGCTCTGAGCATCAATGATTAGAGAGTAAAGAAAAGAAACAAAAGTAAAGCTTAAAGAGTTCTCTAATTATATGCTTGTGGTACTTATGTATCAGGTAGTAATACTTGAAAACAAAGTATTTAGAGTCGAAGCTATAAAAACAAATGGTGCAAAGCAGCCAAGAAGCTAAAAAAGGAACGAATGAAGAGCTTGTTTCAAGGAAGGAATTTAAGAAAATATTCCATAAAGTGAGTAAGATAAAATCATCAATCATTTGAAAATCTTTTGTGAGTGTTGCAAGCATAGTAAACTAGCCAACCCTTAACATTAAAATTGCTATTCTTCTCACTTTGAATTGTCAATTTATATTGCATGATTCTTTGTTTGCTTGAGGACAAGCAAAGTTTAAGTTTGGTGTTGTGATGCGTGAGCATCTATCATATCTTTTCCTAATGAATTTGTATTTAAATTGTTATGTTTAATCAATATTTAAATACATTTTAGCCACTATGAATGATACTTTGAGTTATGTGCAATTTTGTTTATTTCAGGTAGCATTCGGATGGATTTGACGGAGTTTTATAGAAGAAGATGAAGAAAGTGGATGAGGCTGTCAACTCTGACCTCCTTGCACTCTAATAGACATAACTTGCACTACAGAGATCCAATTTATGCGATTCTAGTGGCATTGGAAAGCTAACTTTTAGAGCTTTCCAACGATATATAATAGTATATACTTATTCTCCAATCTGTACGGCCATATTGGCGCCTAACTTGAGATTCTCCAAGTTAGGCGCCGGGTGAAGAACTTGCACTCCAATTCATTCGGGTATGGTGGTGCCTAGGGCTGGAAGTGAGTCAAGCCAGCTTATGAGCCAGCTCGAACTCGGCTCGTTAATAGCTCGATAAGCTAAGCTCGTGAGCTAGTGAGTCAAGCTTGAGCCTGGAATTGAGCTCATAAATTAAATGAGTCGAGCTTGAGCTTGGATAAGCTCAGCTCATTAGCTCGTGAGTTGGCTCGATTATATATATATATATATATATATATATATATATATATATATATATATATATATATATATATATATATATTAATACACATATCCTATATGCATTTAGTCTATACTTTTAATATTATATATATACATATGAAATAGTAATATATAATTATATATATTAATGATCTTAATTATTTAAAATTTTATATTTATTTATTACATATAATTTTGATGTAGGACATAAATAAAAAATTTATATTTATTGATAGATAAACAATATATAAAATTGTTCTTTTTAAATATTTTTTTAAAATATATAAGTTATAATTTATTAATATAAAATTATAGATTTTGTGTTTATGTTTCTATTATTTGAGCTAGCTCGTGAGCTTGAGCCAGCTCGTGAGCTTTCGGTGAACCGAGCTTGAGCTTAAAAAATAGGCTGGATTGTTAATGAGCCAAGCCATGAGCAAGCTCAATTTTGGTGAGCCGAGCTTAAGCTTGGTCTAGCTCGGCTCAGCTCGGCTCACTTCCAGCCCTACTGGCGCCTAACTTGGTTTTCCCAAGTTAGGCGCCAATCCTGAAGTTAGGCACCAGCTTTGGAGTCTGCAGTAGTCCCGTGCGAAGATTTTATTTATATTTTATTAAAACTTTTATTTTAGTTACAAATAGGAAAAGATATTATTTAGTTTTAGAAAATATATTTTATATTAATTAGGATTAGATGTAAAAGGAGAAGGGATCTTGACCTAGGACTCTCCGAATTTTTATTCCGCACTTTTACACTTTTCTCTATTAGGGTTTGTTTTGTCCATGAGCAACTAAACCTCCACTGTTAAGGTTAAGAGCTCTGGTTATTGTATGTATTGATACTATTAGTCTTCTATTTTAATTCATGTATTGGTTTCAATTTCAAGAATTTGTTTTTTTCTTCATCTTATGAATATGGGTGGAACGAAAGTATGACCCTTATTCTAATTGAGTTCTTGTAAACCTTAGAAAAGAAATTTACCTGAACAACAGCTTGAAAATAAATTCTCCTAAATCACTAATTATCTGGACTTAACGGGATACGTGACATATAATCCTGTTATATTTGGATAATTAGGATTTCTATGGCATATAAACTAGTTTTGAACTTAACTCTCTAATTAGAATCAAGTGACCAAGGAATTGGTGGTTGATGAATGTTAGAGGAGACTAAAAAGGTCTAAGGAATTAGGGTTTAGTCACATAGAATTTGCCATGAATTGAATCTTGCATGATTAAAATAGTTGGTAAGAAAAGTTAATCCGGAAAATAAACATCTCTGAAACCTTAACTATTTTCTCATATATATTTCACAACCTATTTACTGCTTGCTTTCTTATTTTCTGAATTTACTGTTTAATGCAATTGAGACCCAAACACTCTTTTCTGCTTGTCTAACTAAGTAAATCATTCAATCATTGTTTCTTAGCCTATCAATCCTCGTGGGATTGACCCTCATTCACTTGAGATACTACTTGGTACGACTCGGTGTACTTGTCGGTTGGTTTGTGGATGTTTAAATTCCGCACCACCGACCAAACAGAAAGCTTTCACCAAATTATGCCATCTTAGGCGCTAAACGCCGCTCCTAGCATTTAGCGCCTAGCAAATAGAATTACTTCATCTTTTATGCCATTTCTGGCGCTAAACGCCTAGCCTGGAATTTAGCGACACCCAAACAGAGAGTTCCTTGAAATTTGTGCCATTTCTAGCGCTGAACGCCCAGCCTGGCGTTTAGCACCGGAGCACCCGAATCACTTCCTCTCTAGTGTGTTCTATTTCTCCTTCAAATTCCTATTGTTCCTGTTTCAAACACTTTGCATGACCACAAACATATATAAACCAAGGAAAACTATAAATAAAAATCATAAATAAATAAAAGTAAAAATGAACATAAAATCAAAGGATACTAAGGATTGGGTTGCCTCCTAACAAGCGCTTATTTAACGTCACTAACTTGACAGTTGATTCTTGAATTTTCTTTCTCTTCTTCCAGTTGGTTAAGAGAAATGACTTCAAGGGAGAAGAGGAGAATAATAGTGCCCCGAATTTGAATTTCTCCTAACAAGTAGTCTTTTGTTGTTATTAACTTGATTCATAGTGCTTGTTGGGGTAGGAGTTGGATTGCTTTTTATTGACCTTCTTTCTTTTATGGATGTGGTCTTTTGTTCCTTGGTCACAATCCCCTTTTCAGTGCTTTGCTTAGTTGCCTTTACTTCTTTGATTTGAAAACTTAGGTGTTGTGTGATGGTTGGAGTATACCCTTCATCAAGTACTTCTTGAATTGGTGATTCAATGAACTCTCTCTCTATGCCACTCTCTGCTACATTGGAGTGTAGATTCCCATAATTGTTTTTCTCCCTTACAATTTCCTTCTTCATTGGGGTTTCACTTGGTACAGAGGCTTCTTTTTCTTCCTCTTCCAATTCTAACTCCTTTGTCGCCTCAAGTTGACCTTCATTGTTCTTGCTAAGCACTATTCCACTCTTTAAGCTCACGACCTTTCTCTCAGCAAGAGATTGTGTCATCTGGGCCATTTGCACTTCTAAATTTCTTCTTGAGGCTCTAGACTCTTAAACAAAGATATTGACATCTTGAGAGAATTATTTTACGGCCAGCTCCAGAGATGAAAGTTTGGAAGGATTTTTGTGGATATGTAGGGGTGTATTGAGGATGAATTAAGGGGTATGAGAGGAGTTTTGTGGATGATGAAATGAACTATACGGGTCTTGAAATGAATTTTGTATTAAGGCATACCTAAGTGGTGAAGAGTTTTGATATGAAAAATTAGGAGGTGTGGTTGGGTAATTTTACATAAATGTGTCCAGAGATGATGGCTCTTGATGGCTAGGATATGGGACATTGAAATCTCTTTGCTCTTGACCTTGACAACCAAAGTCCGGGTAGCTCCTCCATCTATAATAATATAAATCACTCTTTGGGTGTGAGTAGTAATCCATGCGATCTCTCTCCATTATTTTTTTCTCAGTACAAAACATCAAACAGAATTAACCGTACCATGTGGTAAATAGAAAAACAAAGAAGAAAAAACAGAAAGAATTTTAATTTATTATTTTTTTTTCAAAAGAAATAAAATAAAAAAATAAAAAAATGAAAAAATGAAAATAAAATAAAATATAAAGGAAAACGAAAATATAAGAAAGATCAAATAAAGAAAATAAACTGAATAATTAAGAAAATAAAACAACTAATAAGCAAGAAGGAGCATAAAACTCGAACTAAATAAGTAAAATAACTAGGAAAAATAAAAAAACTAAGGGGACACCAAACATAATTTCAGAATTTAAGGAAACATTTTAAATAAGATAGAACCAAAGCTTTGAAAATTAAAGAAAGAAATAAAATGAAACTAAAGCAAAAATGCCTAATCTAAGAAGTCAAACAACCAGTAGTTGTCAATCACATTCAATCCCTGGCAATGTCGCCAAAAACTTAGTGCAAAATTTCTAGATCCACAAACTAACTGGCAAGTGCACCAGGTCGTACCAAGTAATACCCCTGGTGAGTGAGGTCAATCCCACGAGGATTATTGGACTAAGCAACAATATTCAAATGATTTCTTAGTCAGACAAGTAGAAAGTGTGTCTTGGGGTTCAAATGCATTAAACAGTGCTTCAAAAAGTAAGAAAGCAAATAGTATGATTGGTGTCAAATATATGGGAGAAGGCAGTTAAGGTATTGGAGATATTTATTCTTCTGGATTAAGTTTTTTTACTAACTATTTTAATCATGCAAGATTCATTTCATGGCAAACTGTCAGTGACTAAAGCTTAATATCTTAGTGATTTAGTCTCCTCTAACCTACACTACAACAAACAAGGCTTTTCGCAACGGTCAAAAACCGTTGCCGTAGATTGAAAAACCATTCCCAAAACTTTAGGCAATGCTTTGGCAACGGTTTTTGACCTGTGGTATATGCGGCCGTTACCAATGGTCAAAGGCAACGGTTTTTTACCTAAGGCAACGGTAACAGAAAAACCGTTGCCACAGTTAGTGCCTAAGACAACGGTTTTGACTTAAAATTTTAAACAACGATTTTGATCCGTTACTCAATAAGCAACGGTTTCGAACCGTTCCTATTAACATGACAACGGTTTAAAACCGTAACTGGATAGGCAACGGTTTTAAACTGTTGTCGTTTTATTATTCACATAGCCAACGGTTTTAAACCGTTACCATTGGTGCCAGGTTTCGGCAACGGTTTTTGAACCGTTGCCAGTTTATAGCCATCTATGACAACGGTTTTAAAGCGTTACAGTTGATGTCATTTTCGGCAACGATTTTAATACCATTGCTATTTTATAGTGATCTAAAACAACGGTTTTAAAACGTTACCTTTAGAGTCGCGTTTTGGCAATGGTTTTATTATGTAGTCATCTTTGACAACGGTTTTATAACTATTGACAACGATTTTTTTGTGATATATAATTTTTTATTTATAATAGTTTTCTCGTGAATTAAATTCATTTCAGTTTTTTTTTAATTGTTTAGTATCAATAAATATTCTAAACTATTTGAATTAAGTCACTAAAGAAAAATAATTGAATATTTCCCATCAAATTTAACTTATAAAAATTGTTGTAAGATCCACAATATCATCTAAGTTTGCAAAAAATATAATAACAAAAGAGAGGGTTAAAATAGCTAAGTAGCAAATAGTCATCATGTCCACAAGTTCATGACCTTTACCCTATAACATTTGCTTTTAAAAATTTGACCTTAATCAAGTTTGATTTCCCCTTCAACATAGTTTTCCTGTAAACATAAAAAAAATCAAATATAAAACTACACATCTTTAAGATATGATAATATATAGAAACTTTAACAACAAATAATACCTCTTCATGTGCATCATTATTGTTCGGATTCCCTAAAGTGCTTCCTAATTGAGCAGCTAACATGTCAAGGTCCACTCCTGAGCTTTTTTGTTGCAGCATCATCTTAACAAGCGATTTTAGATCATCTACTTCTTTTTGCATCACATCAACCTTATTCTCTAATGTTGCTTTCTCAGTTGCATGTTGCTGCTTAAGGGTGGCAATTTCCTCATTTTTCTTCAACAAAGTTGGTGTGGTTACTCTTCCGTGACATCGCACTCTCCCTGCCTTCTCTTTCCCAAATATGGATTGGAAAGCTCTAATTGCTGATTCTTTAGACTTTTTATTCTCAGCTTGCAAATGTGCCTATATTAATGTGAAGAAAAATAATAGTAATAAAATAAGAGTAAATACACAATTGGAGTAAAGGCATATATCATTTGACAACATCGAAACAAATAATAGAGATTAAAAATAATGTCAAGATTCTTTAACTCAACGCAAGCATAAAAATAACCACAAGTGATGGACAAATTGCCAAGACACAAGAAATCCATAACTTATTTTAACCAAATTAACTCCTAATTAATACTTACAATAACATCCAGAGTGTCTTCATCCAATGATTTTCCCTTTGTGCTTTGGCGAGTCTCAACAAACATTTCTACTTGAGTAGGTGGTTCATTATTTTCCTTAGAAGCAGCCTATAAGTCCAATTCAAATAGCATTTATATAGAGTTAAAAGGCACACCACACATACACAAACAAATTCAACAAGGAATTAAAAATTGTACCAATCTTGCACGTATTCTTGCAAAATTTATTGGTCCCTTTCGATGCCTAAATTTCTATTGTGCCCTATTTTTCTTATTCTGCACAGACATTTTCTACATAACAAGAAACAAGTATTATCAACAAATCATCAAACTTCACTCATATGTGTATATAATATAATTGCATAAACAATTACACTAAGTTTCACATGTCTTACCTTAACTTTCTCAGTTCTCCAATAAGCAATTAACTTGCGAAAATGACTCTCAGGTATACTCTTAGGACGATTTTTCAGCATCTCATTAACACATTTGTATGGTAGAATATGAGTTTGCTTTATTGTAGTCTTATACCTTCTCCAGTTGTCATTGATACGAGCAAGGACCATCCTCTTTCCTTCAGTTGGAATAATGAATTTAGCCTATAAAACACAATTATTATTTGCTAGTAAGAATAAAATACATGTGTACATTTCCAAATACTTTCTAAAAGAAACAAGACTAAAGTTCTCACTTGAACATATTCCCAAATGGCTTCTTTATCTTTAATCCCCTTTCAATTTGTGTAAATTAATGGACAAAAATCTGAATTCCTTGCCACTGTGCCCAAAAATTTGCTCAAGTTGTTTACAGCTTCATCAGTAGGACCAATTGCCTCTCTTTCACTATCTAGAGTAATTTGTTCTCTATCTTCCAACTGTCTTGCATGAATCTTCAGGCATTGTGTAGGTCCTCGTGTTTTCTTCACTGTTATCTCTATACAAAGATACTAATTATATATGACATTTTCTAGCATTAAACATGACATTTCTGAATTTAAACAAACAGCAAAATCAACCCATATGAACTCACTAAAATCAAATCAGCACTAATCAAGATCAATTTATATGAATTAAATGGCAGCAAGTGAAAATGGCAATCAGCAGCCATATAAAAATTAGCAAAATTAGCCATTAACAAGGATAAAACAGCACGCACTATACAATTTGAGAAGAGAAATTCCAGGCATCAGCAGCAACCAAAAAGTTCAACCTAAATCCACTACAAATCAGATATAATTTCCTAGTTGCTAACCACCTATAATCCACTAAGCATGCATAAGTAAAAGTTTACCTTTCAAAGTATTGTCTAAGTTCTCAGCCTCAGTTGGATTAATATAATCCTTGTCCTGCTCCTCTATAATATCTCCTTCATTCTCATCTAATTGCTCTTCACCATCAGGTTCATTGTTAAGTTTAAGAAATGTATCAATCGGCATTGAAGCAAATTGATGTGTTTTTCCATAAAACCTTCAACTCTTCAATTAATGGCTGAAGATACACATCAATGCTTTTTCCAGGCGAACATGGTCCAGGGATGAGCAAGGACATCATGACATACTCTGGTTTCATGCAACACCATGGAGGAAGATTGTATGCGACCAAAACTACCGGCCATGTACTATGGGAGATGCTCATGGTTCTAAATGGATTAAATCCATCGCTAGCTAGCCCTAATCTTATGTTACGAGATTCTTTAGCAAAATCGGGATGAAGCCTGTCAAAGTCTTTCCATGATTGGCCATCAGCTGGGTGTCTTAACTTTCCATCCTTTGAACGATGTTCATCGTGCCACCTTAATGATTCAGCTGTTTTGGAACACAGGAACAGCTTCTTAAGCCTTGGAATCAAGGGAAAATGCCTCAAAACCTTCACAGGCACAGGTTTTTTCTTCAACTTATCAACTTCTATATCTACCTCAACATTTTCTATGTACCTGGAAGCTCCACAAATTGGACAAAATTCATCATCTTCATATGTATCCCGGAACAGAACACAATCGTTGGGACAAGCATGAATTTTATTATAACCAAGTCCTAAATCTTTTACCATGGCCTTGATTTTATTGAAAGAATTAGGAATATTCAAATGAGGAATCGCTTCTTTCAGTAATTCAAGTAGAGCAGTAAAGGATGCGTTGCCCCAACCATTAAGAGTCTTCAACAAATACAATCAGATAACGAATGATAAGGTCGAAAATTTTTTACAGCCAAGATATAACTCTTGTTTTCCTTCTTCAAGCAAGTTATAAAACTTTTTTGCATCTTCGTTTTGCCCATCAGCATCTTTATCTCCTTCAAGCAAATGCCGAAACGTCTCGTTTAGCAGCCCATGAATGTCGTCGACAAATCCTTCATAGACTTCACTCTCATCGGATTCACTATCCATGTGACTTATCCTTTCGCCGTGATGAACCCACACAGTGTAACCTTTTTGAAATCCCTTACTTATTAAATGATCATAAACTTCATCCCTTCGCCCCCAACTAAAGTTATTACATATAGAACAAGGACAAAGAATTTCTTGTCCTTGTGGTATACCTCTAGAAAAGGCAAAATCCAAAAATGAATTAACACCATGTTGGTAACCCTCAGTATGTCTTGGTAAACTAGTCCACCCTTTGTCCATTAGTTTGTCAACTAAAATAAAAGAACACGGGCATATGTTTTAGACTAACTATAAGTGATTTTTTCTAATCAAGAGCTTATTGCTTCTAAAAAGTTTCTAGAAGTCAACCACACATGTTCGAAAGAGAACATCTCAACCAATCAAGAGACTAACAATTTGTATCTAACAAACTATGCAAAGAAGCTTAAGCAAACAATTAATCAGTAAATATTCTTAACAATTAAATGTTCAAACAAATTTAAAAAGATAATATATTAAATAATTTACCTGTAGTATAGCTCAATGTCTAAGGTAATCACAACTACAGAGAGATCCGCTATTTGATTCTCTTTTTCTGGTTTTAAAGAGACAAACTAAAACAGCAACAAAAAATAAAAATATAAGTAATTCATAACCAGATTTTTTAACAAAAAATTCACTTTTAAAACCAGTTTTTAGAAATCTTATTTTCAAAAGTGATATATAACTAAAAAATCAAACAATAGAATTATCAATTAGCAGAATAATATTATCATTACTCTTTAAATTTTAGTTCACAAACTAACACATCGTAATTTCAATTGTGGTTGATAAGAAGATTTTAGAAAAGAAAGAGAGAAAGGGGTGGTTCCTAATGTGTGATGAGTCACAAGTGACACATGTTGAAAATAAAAGGCTGATATTGGTGTGGGGGTTCCCTTCACAAGACATGCATCAGGCACCATAATCAATTATTAAGAAAAGTAGATAAAAGGGGCACCCAAATAAATAAGACAGTAAACAATAATATTAATAATAATGATGAAAGAAATAGAAAATAACAAATAGAAAATGCTAGCTGTAAAGAATGGTGCAAAGCAAAGAGCGAAGGATTAGAAGAATGAAATAGAAAATAACAAATAGAAAATGCTAGCTGTAAACAAGTAGCCGATTGAACTTTGAAGAATAAAAGCAACATATGTGGTTCTGTGTTTAAGTCTATCTGTCTAACAATGACATCCTCCAAACCCCCATAATAATTATTATTTTGGATATAATCGGAATTAACATTTCATGAGAATTTCAGTTGTTTTTGTTGTTAATAAAAACCTTGCTTAAGGTTTGATTTTTGTGCATTATGATGAGTCAGCGTCCAGCAGTCACCTACCTGTCAATCCTGATGGGTTGGAACTTCATTATTTGTTAACAACAAATTAAAGAAAAATGTATTAGCTCAAATAAAATGATGCTGTTTTTGGTTTTCTGCTAAAGCTTAGCTTGCAATATGCTACATGCTTATAAAATTGACTGATCCATTGATATGCTTAAGAAAAGAAGAGCAGAAATCGGAGAAGCGGCAAGCCAGATTGCCATTAAAACCAGAATTACATACATATGTTCAAAGGGGTCATCGATTGGAATTTGGTCGCGAATCAAGAATGGGGAGCATCTATAAGCATCACATTTTCCATCAAATATTTAAAATAATAAATATTTATCCTGGTTAATTGAGGTATGTAGGAAGAAGAGCAGAATTTATGCTGATCTCTAAGTCAAATAGTTGGAATAAGCATGAAATTCCTCTGTTATCCCAGATGAAACCAACCAATATGAAAAGCAGTCCACAACTCACTCAAATAATAACATTATACAACAAGGCTAAAATAAACAAAGCAGATACAAGCAGTCCACAACACACTACTCGCAGATAATAAAATTCAAACCACAAGTACCCAGTCCAAATTCAAACCAAATTCAAACCAGAACAAAAGCTCAGTCAACCTTCAACCCTCATCTTGCTCATGTTCACAAATATCACCACTTTGCAAAGCTAACAAAAATACCCAACAACCAATCAAGCCCTAACTAAGAAACAGAAAATCAGAGAAGGAGACTTACCACAAACGGCCAATGCAGCAAACCAGCAGCAGCAAAGCAACAGCAGCAAACCAGCAGCAGCCAAACAAAACACTGAAGCAGAAGCAGCAAGGTAGAAGCAGCGAACCAGAAGCAGAACAGGGGAGATCAAGGACACCGTGGAGCAGCAGTGAAGCCTCGGAGAGGGGAGAAGCACCGACGCCGCAGAGAGGAGAGACTCAGCGACGCCGGGAAGAAGGAGGCAGCGACGATTCGTGAAGAATGCAGCGTAGCGACGATTTGGGAAGAACGCAGCGCAGCAACGATGATGGTGCGAGGATGGTGAGTTGCGATTTGGGGCTTCCTGGTGACTTGTGATGCGTCTCTGATTCTGATGGTTGGGTTAGGGTTTGGTCGGTGGAAGGAGGAAGAGCGTTCTTCGCTCTTTGCTGGCCTGGTTTATTTCGAAGAGAAGATGAGGGCTTAGCTTAGCTTTCTTACTTTAATTTCTTCAATTCGCTGTATTTCTTTATGAATTAGGAAAAATTGTTATTTTAATTTTATTTCTTTATATTAATTTTTATTATATATTTATAATAAAAATATATAATATTCATTATAAATTTATTTTAGCTTTATGTGTTCAAAATATAATATTTTTTATATATTTATAATAATATATAATATTTATAATAAACTTATTTCAATTTTATTTTTTTAAATAATATTTGTTAATTATTTATAACAATAGATTTTGAGTATTTTATAAATTCAATATTTATAGAAAAAATAATTTCAATTTACATAATTATCTGAAATTAATTTTATTAGTATTGTTTAATTTGTATAATTATTTAAATAATATTAGAAAATGGTTGTTTCATAAATAATTGTTGTAATGGTTGTAAAACCGTTCTTTAAAATAGTCAAAGAGAACGGTTTTATTTTGTTACTATAGCATAATGAAAAAATGAACTTCAACAGCAACACTGTAAAAATCGTTGTCTAAGACAATCTAATGGAACAGTTTTAAAGTGTAGCATTTCGGCAATGGTTTTAATGCGTTTCTTTTGTGCAATTCTTTAAACAACAATAAAAAACCGTTGCTTAAAGCCAACTCATGGTAACAGTTATAAAACCGTTCTTTAAAATAGTCAAATAGAACGGTTTTACTGTGTTGCTAGAAATTGATGAAAAATGAAATTCACCAGTAACACTTTAAAAAACCGTTGTCTAAACCTATCTAAGAGAACGGTTTTAAGGCGTTGCAAAATTTGGCGTTGCTAAAGGCCATATTTGTTGTAGTGCTAGTTAACTGCCAATGTCCTTGTCACTTAATTTCGATTAGAGGGTTAAGTTCAATTCTAGTTTATAGCCACAAAAACCCTAATTATCCAAATATAAAAGGATTATATGTCATGTATCCCATTGAGTCCAAGTAATTAGCAATTTAAGAGAAATTTACTTTCAAGCTGTTGTTCAAGTGAGATAACTCTTCCAAGAATACAATAACGCGTATAGAGTAAGGATTATTCTTCTGATCTACTCAGATTCATAGAATGAAGAACGAAATTAATCCTTGTAACTGAATCAATACATTAATTAAAATAGAAAAATAATAGTCTTAATCCATAGAAATAAACAAAGCTTCTAACCTTAACCGGGAGGTTTACTGGCTCATGCTTCAGAGAAAAAACTAGGGTTTAGAAAATGTGAAAGTGCCGAAGTGAGAAGATGATGAGAGAAGAGCTCCCCCCCTAAGGGCTGAATCTTTTCCCTTTTGTATCTAACCTAATTTGATTTGAAACTAAAATAAAATAATAAATTCTAAACCTAAAAGATTGTGTTTATAAATAAAAATACCCAAAACAAAATAAAATATAATACATATGGCCCAAATCTAACTAATGAAGCCCTTCCCTTAAAGTTGGATCCGTGCCACTGGTGCTAAACGCCAAAACTGGCATTTAGCACCCCTGGAGGCAGAAAGCGTTCACTCGTTGTTGTCTTCCCGGTGCTAAACGCCAGGCTCGGCGTTTAGCGCTCCACAAGGCGGTGACGCCAGAATAAAAGTATAGACTATTATACATTGTTGGAAAACTCTAGAATTTGGATTTTTAATGCTGCTAAAACTGCATCAATTGGACCTCTGTAACTCAAGTTATTCTCGTTGGAGTGCGAGGAGGTCAAGGTTGACAGCATCCACTTTCATCCTTTTTCTTCTGCATGAACTCTGGCAAACTCGCCCGGATTTTTTTTTGAAATTAATAAAACCACAATGCGCCTCAAAGTAGCGTTCAAATAGGCTTCAAACACTAAAATCTAAATAAAACTCAATAAATTCATATCTAAAATAATAGAAAAATAAGGAAAAGATATGCACGCATTAATCTGCAACCTTGTGCCTCCACTACCTCTGCGTTTCTACTATGATTTTAGAAGAAGAATACAATCTCGATATTGTCCTTGTGCTCAAATCTTGTCCAAAAGAGCACTTCAAGTTTTGAAAGTATTACCCATATATAAAAGGAAGTAATCAGCTAAGAGTTGAAGCCAAGGAATGAAAACTGAAATTCTGAATTTTTCATAGCTTTCAAGCTACCTTCATCTTTTCCTTCATGTTGTTACATCGAATATTTTTCTTTTTTTTTGTTTATCTTTCTTTGTTTCTCATGGTAAAGGCATTTTGTGAGGTATTTGAAAAAGCCATATGAGAGAAAAGGTAAAGAGAGTTGAATTTGGAGAAAAAGTCATTAAATATGTCAATCTTTTTTTATGTATTTTCTATTTTGTGTCATGATCTTGAGAGATTCTTCTTACTAAGTTGGATGGGCACTTAATATTGAGAGTCTAAATTAGAGAATTTAGCCGAAACAAGCTTGGTTAGAAGCTTATGAGTTCCTTGATAGGATTAGAAAAAATCCTAGAGAATTGTTGAAAAAAATAGTGAAAATTCTGTATAATTGTAGTAGAGGCTGAATGTAGGTCACATTTGATAAAGTAACTGAACTAGAATATATGGTAGTGTAAGTTTCTCTTCTCTGCTCTGTTTTCATTTTGCACGTTATGAAGCAAAACTAAATTGTGACTTGTATAATCACTAAACCAAATTTTGCAAAATCAATAACTCAAATATGTTTTGCTATTTTAATATTTAAAAGGTTAAAAGTGATCATAAATTCAATTCTCTTCTCTGGATCATTAAAAATCTTTAAAAGGGTAAAAATCTAAAGCAACCTTGATTCAAATCCCCTCTCAAGGTCCAACTTAAACCATCATATACATACACAAGGTAATTTTTTTTTTAAAGAAAAGGATAGTTTAATTTACTTCTCTTGTTGAATCCGAAAAAATATCTCAAAAGATTTTAACCAATCTGTAATTGATTTTTCAGTACATTATCAATTATAAAATTCAATTTTGAACAACTAGAAAACCAAAAACAGTCTAATCACGTTTATTTTAAAAGTCTTATAGATATACATATATTATTTACTGGTAGTATAAAAGAATCAGCACAGCAGTCCGTACTGCTAGGTGTAAAAAAAATTTTGGTAACCATGTATATAATCAAATTGGCTTAAAATTTGTAAAAAGCACTCAACGTACGAGTGAATACTTTTTTTTGTTTTGTTTTATTTTTTATTTTTTTATTTTTCTTCTCTTATTGTTGCTATTGCATTTTTTATTTATATTTTTTTATGGACTTATTTGGGTGAGCTTTTAAAAAAAGATCTTTTTTTGAGTTATCTTTTTTTAAAAGATCATATAGAGAAGTAAAAATAATTTTATGTTTGGATATCTCATGTAAAAAGGTCTTTTTATCTATCAATTATGTTTGGGTATAACAATATAAAAGTACTTTTTTGTTTATTTATTACATGAAAAACATCTTTTTTTAAAGGGAAAAAGATCTTTAAAAAAAAAGATGTAAATTACAGCTTCTCAAAAAAGATCTTTTTTTTTATTTTACTAGTGCTTTTACTTTTACTACTAAAAATTTGCCAAACACGTTAAAAAATTAAAAAAGATCTTTCTTCATTGAAAAAAGATATTTTTTTAACAAAATAATGGCGCCCAAACATACACTATAATTTATTTGCATTTATTGTGTTCTCCTCTTTTTATTTCTCTTCTTTTTTGAGAAGGCGAAAAGATGAGCGGATAATTTATATGCTTTTTGGCATTATTTTTAGATAGATTTTAGTAGGATCCAGCTACTTTTTAGTATATTTTTATTAGTTTTTAAGCAAAATTCACATTTCTGGACTTTACTATAAGTTTGTGTGTTTTTCTGTGATTTCAGGTATTTTCTGGCTGAAATTGAGGGACCTGAGCAAAAATCTGATTAAGAGGCTGAAAAAGGACTGCTGATGTTGTTAGATTCTGACCTCCCTGCACTCGAAATGGATTTTTTGGAGCTACAGAAATCCAAATGGCGCGCTCTCAATTGCGTTGGAAAGTAGACATCCTGCGCTTTCCAGCAATATATAATAGTATATACTTTGCTCGAGTTTTGATGATGCAAGTTGGCGTTCAAACGCCAACTTCCTGCCCTATTCTGGTGTTAAACGCCAGAAACAGGTTACAAGCTAGAGTTAAACGCCCAAAACAAGCTGCAAATTAGCGTTTAACTCCAAGAAAAGTCTCTACACATGAAAGCTTCAATGCTCAGCCCAAGCACACACCAAGTCGGCCCGGAAGTGGATTTCTGCATCATTTACTTATTTCTGTAACCCTAGTAACTAGTTTAGTATAAATAGGACTTTTTACTATTGTATTAATATCTTTTGATCATCTTTTGATCTCTTGATCACGTTTTGGGGGCTGGCCATTCGGCCATACCTGGACCATTATCACTTGTGTATTTTCAACGGTGGAGTTTTTACACACCATAGATTAAGGTGTGGAGCTCTGCTGTTCCTCGAGTATTAATGCAAAGTACTATTATTTTTCTATTCAATTCAAGCTTATTCTTATTCTATGATATTCACTCGCACTTCAACCGGATGAATGTGATGATCCGTGACACTCATCATCATTCTCACCTATGAACGCGTGCCTGACAACCACTTCCGTTCTATCTACAATAGCTTGAGTGTGTATCTCTTGGATTCCTGGTCCATGCGTTTGTTTACCTTTCCTGACAACAAAGTCTTCCATTCCATGAGATCAGAGTCTTCGTGGTATAAGCTAGAACTAATTGGTAGCATTCTTGAGATCTGGAAAGTCTAAACCTTGTATGTGGTATTCCGAGTAGGATCTGGGATGGGATGACTGTGACGAGCTTCAAACTCATGACTGTTGAGCATAGTGACAGACGCAAAAAGATCATTGGATCTTATTCCGACACAAGTGAGAACCGATAGATGATTAGCCCTATGTAACCCGTAGTTGGACCATTTTCACTGAGAGGATGGACGGTAGCCATTGACAACGGTGATCCCCTACATACAGCTTGCCATGGAAAGGAGTATGAATGATTGAATAAAGACAGTAGGAAAGCAGATATTCAGAAGAAATAACGCATCTCCATACGCTTATCTGAAATTCCCCCCAATGAATTGCATAAGTATCTCCATCTTTATTTCATGTTTATTTATCTTTTAATTATCAAAACTCCATAACCGTTTAAATCTGCCTGATTGAGATTTACAAGATGATCATAGCTTGCTTCAAGCCGACAATCTTCGTGGGATCGACTGATGAGCGGATAATTTATACGCTTTTTGGCATTGTTTTTAGTATGTTTTTGGTATGATCTAGTTAGTTTTTAGTATATTTTTATTAGTTTTTAGTTAAAATTCACTTTTCTGGACTTTACTATGTGTTTGTGTATTTTTCTGTGATTTCAGGTATTTTCTGGCTGAAATTGAGGGTCTTGAGCAAAAATCTGATTCAGAGACCGAAAAGGACTGCAGATGCTGTTGGATTCTGACCTCCCTGCACTCGAAGTGAATTTTCTGGAGCTACAGAAGCCCAATTGGCGCGCTCTCAACGGCGTTGGAAAGTAGACATCCTGGGCTTTCCAGCAATATATAATAGTCCATACTTTGCCCAAGATTTGATGGCCCAAACCGGCGTGGCAAATCAACCTCAGAATTTCCAGCGTTTAACGCTGGAACTGACATAAAACTTGGAGTTAAACGCCCAAACTGGCATAAAAGCTGGCGTTTAACTCCAGAAAAGGTCTCTACACGAAAATACTTCATTGCTCAGCCCAAGCACACACTAAGTGGACCCAGAAGTGGATTTTTACGTCATTTACTCATTTCTGTATATCCTAGGCTACTAGTTCACTATTAATAGGATCTTTTGACATTGTATCTGGACCTCATGACACTTTACACGTTTCTTTGTGTACTTTCCACGGCATGAGTCTCTAAACCCCATGGTTGGGGGTGAGGAGCTCTGCTGTGTCTTGATGGATTAATGCAATTACTACTGTTTCTTATTCAATCATGCTTGCTTCCGTTCTAAGATATTACTTGTTCTTAAACTGGATGAATGTGATGACCCGTGACACTCATCATATTCTCAATTATGAATGCGTGCCTGACAACCACCTCCGTTCTACCTTAGATTGAGTAGATATCTCTTGGATTCTTTAACCGGAATCTTCGTGGTATAAGCTAGAACTGATGGCGGCATTCAAGAGAATCCGGAAGGTCTAAACCTTGTCTGTGGTATTCTGAGTAGGATTCAATGATTGAATGACTGTGACGAGCTTCAAACTCCTGAAGGCGGGGCGTTAGTGACAGACGCAAAAGAATCACTGGATTCTATTCCGGCCTGATCGAGAACCGACAGATGGATAGCCGTGCCGTGACAGGGTGCGTTGAACATTTCCACTGAGAGGATGGGAGGTAGCCACTGACAACGGTGAAACCCTTGCATACAGCTTGCCATGGAAGGAGCCTTGCGTGTTTGAAGAAGAAGACAGTAGGAAAGCAGAGGTTCAGAAGACAGAGCATCTCCAAAACCTCAACCTATTCTCTATCACTGCAATTCAAGTACCTATTTCATGTTCTTTTGCTTTTTACAATCAATCCTGATAATTTCTGATATCCTGACTAAGATTTACAAGATAACCATAGCTTGCTTCAAGCCGACAATCTCCGTGGGATCGACCCTTACTCACGTAAGGTATTACTTGGACGACCCAGTGCACTTGCTGGTTAGTTGTGCGGAGTTGCAAAAGTGTGATTGCAATTTCGTGCACCAAGTTTTTGGCGCCGTTGCCGGGGATTGTTCGAGTTTGGACAACTGACGGCTTATCTTGTTGCTTAGATTAGTGATGAGCGGATAATTTGTATACTTTTTGGCATTGTTTTTAGTATGTTTTTAGTATGATATAGTTAGTTTTTAGTATATTTTTATTAGTTTTTAGTTAAAATTCACTTTTCTGGACTTTACTATGAGTTTGTGTGTTTTTCTGTGATTTCAGGTATTTTCTGGCTGAAATTGAGGGACCTGAGCAAAAATCTGATTCAGAGACCAAAAAGGACTGCAGATGCTGTTGGATTCTGACCTCCCTGCACGCGAAGTGGATTTTCTGGAGCTACAGAAGGCCAATTGGCGCGCTCTCAACGGCGTTGGAAAGTAGACATCCTGGGCTTTCCAGCAATATATGATAGTCCATACTTTGCCCAAGATTTGATGGCCCAAATCGGCGTTCAAAGTCACCTCAAGAAATCCCAGCGTTAAACGCTGGAACTGGCACCCAAATGGGAGTTAAACGCCCAAACTGGCACCAAAGCTGGCGTTTAACTCCAAGAAGAGTCTCTACACGAAATTTGCTTCATTGCTCAGCCCAAGCACACACCAAGTGGGCCCGGAAGAGGATTTTTATGTCATTTACTCATTTCTGTACACCTTAGGCTACTAGTTTCTTATAAGTAGGACCTTTTGCTATTGTATTAGAAATCTTTGGATCTTTATATCTTTGAACAATTTTAGTTCTTAGATCATTGGGAGGCTGGCCATTTGGCCATGCCTAGACCTTGTTCTTATGTATTTTCAACGGTGGAGCTTCTACACACCATAGATTAAGGTGTGGAGCTCTGCTGTACCTCGAGTATTAATGCAATTACTATTGTTCTTCCATTCAATTCCGCTTGTTCTTGTTCCAAGATATCACTTGTTCTTCAACTTGATGAAGGTGATGATTGACGCCCATCACCATTCTCACCCATGAACAAAGTGACTGACAACCACTCTTGTTCTACAAGCATTTGAGGCTTAGTGAATATCTCTTGGATTCCTGATTGCACGATGCATGGTTGATCGCCTGACAACCGAGTGCTCGCCTGACAAACGAGCCAGCCATTCCGTGAGATCAGAGTCTTCGTGGTATAGGCAAGAACTGATGGCAGCATTCAAGAGAATCCGGAAGGTCTAACCTTATCTGTGGTATTCTGAGTAGGATTCAATGACTGAATGATTGTGACGTGCTTCAAACCTGTAACTTACTGGGCGTTAGTGACAGACGCAAAAGAATCACTGGATTCTATTCCGGTAGGGGAGGGAACCACACCGGTGATTGGCAGCACTGTGACAGAGTGTGTGCATTAGCTTTCACTGCGAGGATGGGAGGTAGCTGCTGACAACAGTGAAACCCTACACGAGCTTGCCATGGAAAGGAGTAGGAAGGATTGGATGAAGGCAGTAGGAAAGCAGAGAGACGGAAGGGAAGGCATCTTCATGCGCTTATCTGAAGTTCCCACCAATGAATTACATAAGTATCTCTATCTTTACCTTTGTGTTATTTTCGTTCATCACCATTATCATTTGAGTTTGCCTGACTAAGATTTACAAGATGACCATAGCTTGCTTCAATACTAACAATCTCCGTGGGATCGACCCTTACTCACGTAAGGTTTATTACTTGGACGACCCAGTGCACTTGCTGGTTAGTTGTGCGAAGTTGTGTAATGCCATGGTATTGAGCTACCACGTTTTTGGAGCCATTACCGGGGATTATGGGAGTTGTGAAAAAGTATAGTTCACAACTTCGCCCACCAAGTTTTTGGCGCCGTTGTCGGGGATTGTTCAAGTTTTGAGCAAGCTTTGGTAACATCAGTGCCAAGATCCGGCAACAACATCAAGTTTTTGGTGTTATTGCCCGGGATTGTTTAGGCTGGACAACTGACGGTTCATCTTGTTGCTTAGATTAGGTATTTATTTTTTTTCGAAATTCTTGAAGTTGAATTCTAGAGTTTCATGATGATTTGTTGAAATCTGGCTGGCTGAGAAGCCATGTCTAATTTCATTGGACCGAGGTTTCAACTCATCACCACAAGAGCTTGTTGATTTCGTATCAATCTTGCTTTTGGAGCAGTGATTTGCTAAGGCTTGGCTGGCCTCTGGCCATGTCTAGTGTTTTGGACCGAAGCTTTCTTTGAAAGCTTGGCTGGCTGTAAAGCCATGTCTAATTCCTGGACCGGAGTCTTAGACTAGCATTGCACTGATTCCTGGAATTCTCATTAAGAATTTTGATACCTTTTTCTTTTTCCACTTAATTTTCGAAAAACACAAAAAAAAAATTTTACAAATCATAAAATCCAAAAATATTTCTTGTTTGAGTCTAGTGTCTCATCATAAGTTTGGTGTCAATTGCATGCATTCATGTGTCTAAGTGATCTTCAAGATGTTCTTGATGATTTACTTGCTCTGATCTTTGAATTCAATTTGACTTGATAGTTTTGTGTGTCTCATATGCATTTTCATCCTGTTAGTGTCAGTAGTATACAAACTGCTAAGTTTGGTGTCTTGCATGCATTGTTATTTGATTCTTGTTGCATTTTGGTTTGTCCTTATTATTAAAAATCCAAAAATATTTTTAATTTGTGTCTTTTCAAGTCAATAATACAGAGAATTGAAGATTCAGAACATACAGCAGAGGAATTGCACAGAAAAAGCTGGGCGTTCAAAACGCCCAGTGAAGAAGGACAGACTGGCGTTTAAACGCCAGCCAGGGTACCTGGTTGGGCGTTTAAACGCCAGCCAGGGTACCTGGTTGGGCGTTTAACGCCCAAAAAGGTAGCATTTTGGGCGTTAAACGCCAGAATGTATACCATTCTGGGCGTTTAACGCCAGGATGGCTAAGGGAGGAAGATTTTGTTTTCAAATCAGATTTTTTCTAAGTTTTCAAAATCTTTTCAAAATCAAATCTTTTTCAAATCAATTTTCAATCAAATCCTTTTCAAAATTAACTCCTTTCCTTTTTCAAAGATACTTACTATCAATTAATGATTTGATTCAACATTTCAAGTACGTTGCCTTTTCTGTTGAGAAAGGTTTAATGATTGAATCATATCTTTTCTTGTTAGTCAAGTTTTTAATTTTCAAATCAAATCTTTTTCAAAATGTTTTCAAATCATATCTTTTAAAATTGTTTTCAAATCATATCTTTTTAATCATATCTTTTTTCAAAATAAGCTTTCAATCAAATCTTTTTGATTTCTAATTTCAAAATCTTTTTCAAAAATCACTTGATTTCTTTTCCATTTTCATTTTCGAAAATTAAGTGATGTTTTTCAAAAATGTTTTCAAATTTCCCACTTAATTTTCGAAAATCACTTCCCTCCTTCTCACATCCTTCTATTTATGAATTAACACTATCCCTTAATGCAAAATTCGAACTCCATTCTCTCTGATAAGTTCGAATTTTCCCCACTCCTGTCTTCTACTCTTCTTTTCCTCTGACACCTAAAGGAATCTCTATACTGTGACATAGAGGATTCCACATTTTCCTGTTCTCTTCTCTATCTTATGAGCAGGAGCAAGGACAAAGGCATTCTTGTTGAGGCTGATCCTGAACCTGAAAGGACCTTGAAGAGAAAGCTAAGAGAAGCCAAAGCACAACTCTCTTTAGAGCACCTGACCGAATTCTTCAAGGAAGAAGAACACATGGCAGCCGAAAACAACAACAATGCCAACAATGCAAGGAAGGTGCTGGGTGACTTTACTGCACCTACTCCCGACTTCTATGGGAGAAGCATCTCTATCCCTGCCATTGGAGCAAACAACTTTGAGCTTAAGCCTCAATTAGTTTCTCTAATGCAACAGAATTGCAAGTTCCATGGACTTCCAATGGAAGATCCTCATCAGTTTTTAGCTGAGTTCTTGCAAATCTGTGACACAGTCAAGACTAATGGGGTTGACCCTGAGGTCTACAGACTGATGCTATTCCCTTTTGCTGTAAGAGACAAAGCTAGAACATGGTTGGACTCTCAACCTAAAGAAAGCCTGGACTCTTGGGAAAAGCTAGTCAATGCCTTCTTGGCAAAGTTCTTTCCACCTCAAAAATTGAGTAAGCTTAGAGTGGAAGTCCAAACCTTCAGACAGAAGGAAGGAGAATCCCTCTATGAAGCTTGGGAAAGATACAAACAATTGATCAGAAAGTGTCCCACTGATATGCTTTCTGAATGGAGCATCATAGGTATTTTCTATGATGGTCTCTCTGAACTGTCCAAGATATCTTTGGATAGCTCTTCTGGAGGATCTCTTCATCTGAAGAAGACGCCTACTGAAGCTCAAGAACTGATTGAAATGGTTGCAAATAACCAATTCATGTACACTTCTGAAAGAAATCCTGTGAACAATGGGACTAGTCAGAAGAAAGGAGTTCTTGAGATTGACACTCTAAATGCCATTTTGGCTCAGAATAAAATATTGACTCAACAAGTCAATATGATTTCTCAAAGTCTGTCTGGAATGCAAAATGCACCAAGCAGTACTAAAGAAGCTTCATCTGAGGAAGAAGCTTATGATCCTGAGAACCCTTCAATGGAAGAGGTGAATTACATGGGAGAACCCTATGGAAACACCTACAACCCTTCATGGAGGAATCATCCAAATCTTTCATGGAAGGATCAACAGAGACCTCAACAAGGTTTCAATAACAATAATGGTGGGAGAAACAGGTTTAGCAATAGCAAGCCTTTCCCATCATCTTCTCAGCAACAGACAGAGAGTTCTAAGCAGAACACCTCTGACTTAGCAACTATGGTCTCTGATCTAATTAAGACCACTCAAAGTTTCATGACTGAAACTAGATCTTCCATTAGGAATTTGGAAGGACAAGTGGGTCAGCTGAGCAAGAAAATTACTGAACTTCCTCCAAGCACTCTCCCAAGCAATACTGAAGAAAATCCAAAAGGAGAGTGCAAGGCCATCAATATGGCCGAATTCTGGGAGGAAGAAGAGGCAGTGAACGCCACTGAGGAAGACCTCAATGGACGTCCACTGACCTCCACTGAGTTCCCCAATGAGGAACCTTGGGAATCTGAGGCTCAAACTGAGACCATAGAGATCCCATTGGACTTACTTCTGCCATTCATGAGCTCTGATGAGTATTCTTCCTCTGAAGAGGATGAGTATGTCACTGAAGAGCAAGTTGCTAAATATCTTGGAGCAATCATGAAGCTAAATGACAAGCTATTTGGAAATGAGACTTGGGAGGATGAACCCCCTCTGCTCACCAAAGAACTGGATAACTTGTCTAGGCAGCAATTGCCTCAAAAGAGGCAGGATCCTGGGAAGTTTTCTATACCTTGTACCATAGGCACCATGACCTTCAAGAAGGCCTTGTGTGACTTAGGGTCAAGTGTGAACCTCATGCCCCTCTCTGTAATGGAGAAATTAGGGATCCTTGAGGTGCAAGCTGCAAAAATCTCACTAGAGATGGCAGACAACTCAAGAAAACAAGCCTATGGACTTGTAGAGGATGTTCTGGTGAAGGTTGAAGACCATTACATCCCTACTGATTTCATAGTCCTAGAGACTGGGAAATGCATGGATGAATCCATCATCCTTGGCAGACCCTTCCTAGCCACAGCAAAGGCTGTGATTGATGTTGATAGAGGAGAGTTGATCATTCAAGTGAATGAAGAATCCTTGGTGTTTAAGGCTCAAGGATGTCCCTCTGTCATCATGGAGAGGAAGCATGAAGAGCTTCTCTCAAAACAGAGCCAAACTGAGCCCCCACAGTCAAACTCTAAGTTTGGTGTTGGGAGGCCACAACCAAACTCTAAGTTTGGTGTTGAACCCCCACATTCAAACTCTAAGTTTGGTGTTGGGAGGGTCCAACACGGTTCTGAGCACTTCTGAGGCTCCACGAGAGTCCTCTGTCAAGCTAATGACATTAAAGAAGCGCTTGTTGGGAGGCAACCCAATGTTTTATAATTAATTATTTTCTTTTGTTATTTTATCTTTTTTGTAGGTTGATGATCATAAGAAGTCACAAAAACAATGAAAAAAGCAAAAACAGAATGAAAAACAGGAAGAAAAACAGCACACCCTGGAGGAAGATGCTGCTGGCGTTTAAACGCCAGTCAGCCTAGCAGTTGGGCGTTTAACGCCCAGTCTGGCACCCATCTGGGCGTTTAACGCCAGAAAGGGGCACCAGACTGGCGTTAAACGCCAGTAAAGGGCAAGAACCTGGCGTTAAACGCCAGGAATGGGCACCAGCCCGGCGTTTAACGCCGGAAATGGCTCAAAACGTGGATTTTGATGCCATTTGGTGCAAGGATGCCTTTTCCTTGACACTACAGGATCTGTGGACCCCACAGGACCCTACCATTACTCTCTCTCTTCTTCCCCCATTCACCAATCACCTCAACACCTCTTCCCCAAAAACCCCTCACCTATCAAATCCTACCCTTCTCTTCACCACTCACATCCACCCTTCATAAATCCCCACCAACCTCACCCTTCAAATTCAAACCACTTCCCCTCCCAAACCCACCCATAATGGCCGAACCTTTACCCCCCTCTCTCCTATATATACCCTTCTTCAACCCTTCATTTTCACACAACCTAAACACCACTTCTCCCCCTCTTTGGCCGAATTCACCACCATCTCCCTCTTCCTCATTTCTTCTTCTTCTACTCTCTTCTTTCTTCTTTTGCTTGAGGACGAGCAAACATTTTAAGTTTGGTGTGGTAAAAGCGTTGCTTTTTCGTTTTTTCATAACCATTATGGCATCCAAGGCCGGAGAAACCTCTAGAAAGAGGAAAGGGAAGGCAAAGGCTTCCACCTCCGAGTCATGGGAGATGGATAGATTCCTCTCAAGGGTGCATCAAGTCCACTTCTATGAAGTTGTGGCCTTGAAGAAGGTGATCCCCGAGGTCCCTTTTTCACTCAAAAAGGGTGAATATCCGGAAATCCGACATGAGATCCGAAGAAGAGGTTGGGAAGTTCTTACCAACCCCATTCAACAAGTCGGAATCTTGATGGTTCAAGAGTTCTATGCCAATGCATGGATCACCAAGAACCATGACCAAAGTGTGAACCCGAATCCAAAGAATTATCTTACTATGGTTCGGGGGAAATACTTGGATTTTAGTCCGGAGAGTGTGAGGGTGGCGTTCAACTTGCCTATGATGCAAGGAGATGAACATCCTTACACTAGAAGGGTCAACTTTGATCAAAGGTTGGACCAAGTCCTCACAGTCATATGTGAAGAGGGCGCACAATGGAAGCAAGATTCAAGAGGAAAGCCGGTCCAATTGAGAAGGCATGACCTCAAGCCCGTGGCTAGAGGATGGTTAGAGTTCATACAACGCTCAATCATCCCCACTAGCAACCGGTCCGAAGTTACCATAGACCGGGCTATCATGATCCATAGCATCATGATTGGAGAAGAAATAGAGGTTCATGAGGTTATAGCCCAAGAACTCTATAAGGTGGCGGACAAGACCTCCACCTTGGCAAGGTTAGCCTTCCCTCATCTCATTTGTCACCTCTGTTATTCAGTTGGAGTTGACATAGAGGGTGACATCCCCATTGATGAGGACAAACCCATCACCAAGAAAAGGATGGAGTACACAAGAGATCCCACTCATCATGAGATCCCTGAAATTCCTCAAGGGATGAATTTCCCTCCACAAAACTATTGGGAGCAACTACACACCTCCCTAGGAGAGTTGAGTTCCAACATGGGACAGCTAAGGGTGGAGCACCAAGAACACTCCATCATCCTTCATGAGATTAGAGAAGATCAAAGAATCATGAGGGAGGAGCAACAAAGACAAGGAAGAGATATTGAGGAGCTCAAGCACTCCATAGGATCTTCAAGAGCAAGAAAGAGCCGCCATCACTAAGGTGGACCCGTTCTTTGATTTCCTTGTTATTTGTTCTTCTGTTTTTCGAATTTTATGCTTATGTTTATCCATGTTTGTGTCTTGTGATCATTAGTGTCTTAGTGTCTATGCCTTAAAGTTATGAATGTCCTATGAATCCATCACCTTTCTTAAATAAAAATGTGCTTAATTGAAAAAGGAAGAATTGCATGAATTTTGAATTTTATAACAGTTTAATTATTTTGATGTGGTGGCAATATTTTTGTTCTCTGAATGTATGCTTAAACAGTGCATATGTATCTTGAATTTGTGGTTCATGAATGTTGGCTCTTGAAAGAATGATGAAAAATGAGACATGTTACTGAGGATCTGAAAAATCATTAAAATGATTCTTGAAGCAAGAAAAAGCTATTCAAAAAAAAAAAAAAAGAAGAGAAAAATCGAAAAAAAAAAAAGAAAACGAAAAAAAAAAAAGAGAGAGAAATAAGAGTTGTGATCCAAGGCAATAAGAGTGTGCTTAAGAACCCTGGACACCTCTAATTGGGGACTTTAGCAAAGCTGAGTCACAATCTGAAAAGGTTCACCCAATTATGTGTCTGTGGCATGTATGTATCGGTGGTAATACTGGAAGACAGAGTGCTTTGGGCCACAGCCAAGACTCAATAAATAGCTATGTTCAAGAATCATCATACCTTACTAAGAGAATCATTAACACTATCTGGACTCTGAGTTCCTAAAGAAGCCAACCATTCTGAATTTCAAGGGATAGATTGAGATGCCAAAACTGTTCAGAGGCAAAAAGTTAAAAACCCCGCTCATCTAATTAGTACTGATCTTCACAGATGTTTTTGGAATTCATTGCATATTCTCTTCTTTTTATCTTATTTGATTTTCAGTTGCTTGAGGACAAGCAACAATTTAAGTTTGGTGTTGTGATGAGCGGATAATTTGTATACTTTTTGGCATTGTTTTTAGTATGTTTTTAGTATGATATAGTTAGTTTTTAGTATATTTTTATTAGTTTTTAGTTAAAATTCACTTTTCTGGACTTTACTATGAGTTTGTGTGTTTTTCTGTGATTTCAGGTATTTTTTGGCTGAAATTGAGGGACCTGAGCAAAAATCTGATTCAGAGACCAAAAAGGCCTGCAGATGCTGTTGGATTCTGACCTCCCTGCACTCGAAGTGGATTTTCTGGAGCTACAGAAGCCCAATTGGCGCGCTCTCAACGGCGTTGGAAAGTAGACATCCTGGGCTTTCCAGCAATATATGATAGTCCATACTTTGCCCAAGATTTGATGGCCCAAATCGGCGTTCAAAGTCACCTCAAGAAATCCCAGCGTTAAACGCTGGAACTGGCACCCAAATGGGAGTTAAACGCCCAAACTGGCACCAAAGCTGGCGTTTAACTCCAAGAAGAGTCTCTACACGAAATTTGCTTCATTGCTCAGCCCAAGCACACACCAAGTGGGCCCGGAAGAGGATTTTTATGTCATTTACTCATTTCTGTACACCTTAGGCTACTAGTTTCTTATAAGTAGGACCTTTTGCTATTGTATTAGAAATCTTTGGATCTTTATATCTTTGAACAATTTTAGTTCTTAGATCATTGGGAGGCTGGCCATTTGGCCATGCCTAGACCTTGTTCTTATGTATTTTCAACGGTGGAGCTTCTACACACCATAGATTAAGGTGTGGAGCTCTACTGTACCTCGAGTATTAATGCAATTACTATTGTTCTTCCATTCAATTCCGCTTGTTCTTGTTCCAAGATATCACTTGTTCTTCAACTTGATGAAGGTGATGATTGACGCCCATCACCATTCTCACCCATGAACAAAGTGACTGACAACCACTCTTGTTCTACAAGCATTTGAGGCTTAGTGAATATCTCTTGGATTCCTGATTGCACGATGCATGGTTGATCGCCTGACAACCGAGTGCTCGCCTGACAAACGAGCCAGCCATTCCGTGAGATCAGAGTCTTCGTGGTATAGGCAAGAACTGATGGCAGCATTCAAGAGAATCCGGAAGGTCTAACCTTGTCTGTGGTATTCTGAGTAGGATTCAATGACTGAATGATTGTGACGTGCTTCAAACCTGTAACTTACTGGGCGTTAGTGACAGACGCAAAAGAATCACTGGATTCTATTCCGGTAGGGGAGGGAACCACACCGGTGATTGGCAGCACTGTGACAGAGTGTGTGCATTAGCTTTCACTGCGAGGATGGGAGGTAGCTGCTGACAACAGTGAAACCCTACACGAGCTTGCCATGGAAAGGAGTAGGAAGGATTGGATGAAGGCAGTAGGAAAGCAGAGAGACGGAAGGGAAGGCATCTTCATGCGCTTATCTGAAGTTCCCACCAATGAATTACATAAGTATCTCTATCTTTACCTTTGTGTTATTTTCGTTCATCACCATTATCATTTGAGTTTGCCTGACTAAGATTTACAAGATGACCATAGCTTGCTTCAATACTAACAATCTCCGTGGGATCGACCCTTACTCACGTAAGGTTTATTACTTGGACGACCCAGTGCACTTGCTGGTTAGTTGTGCGAAGTTGTGTAATGCCATGGTATTGAGCTACCACGTTTTTGGAGCCATTACCGGGGATTATGAGAGTTGTGAAAAAGTATAGTTCACAATTTCGCCCACCAATTAGGACTGTTTATTTTTGTTGGTTTAGAGTCTTTTAGTTGAGTCTAGTTCATATTTTAAGTTTGGTGTCAATTGCATGCTTTTGTTTTCTTTTAGTTTTTCGAATTTGCATGTCCTTAGTTTCTTTTTTATCTTTAAAAATTCTAAGTTTGGTGTCCTCTTTGTGTTTTTCCCTTAAAAATTTTCGAAAATTAGTGTTTAATTTTCTAAAAATTTTAAGTTTGGTGTCATTTTGTTGTTTTTCTCTTTCCTCTTTTCAAAAATCAAATCTTTTTCATAAAAATTTTTCAATCATATCTCTCTAATTGCTAATCTCAAAATCTTTTTAATTAACTAATTGATTCAGTTCTCAATTTGCTTTGATCTTATTTTCTTTTTTTTATTTTCGATTTTTTTATTTTAATTTCCTTTTGTTTTATTTTATTTTTTTTCGGTTGATTCAAAAAAAAAAAACAAAATTTATCTATTTGCAATCCATAGCATTTCCCTTTATCCATTATGGACTTAAGTGGGATTGATCAGTCCAAAAGGACTCTGGGGTCATATGCTAACCCCATTACAGCTGCATATGGGAGTAGCATCTGTACACCTCCCATCAAAGCAAGCAGCTTTGAGCTAAATCCTCAACTCATTATCATAGTGCAGCAAAATTGCCAGTATTCCGGTCTTCCACAGGAAGAGCCTACTGAGTTTCTGGCACAGTTCTTACAAATTGCTAACACAGTACATGATAAAGAGGTAGATCAGGATGTCTACAGACTATTATTGTTTCCATTTGCTGTAAAAGATCAAGCTAAAAGGTGGTTGAATAACCAACCTACAGCAAGCATAAGGACATGGAAACAGTTATCAGACAAATTCCTGAATCACTTTTACCCCCCAAAGAGGATGACACAGCTAAGGCTGGACATCCAAGGCTTTAAACAAGAGGATAATGAATCCCTTTATAATGCCTGGGAGAGGTATAGAGGTATGCTAAGAAAATGCCCCTCTGAAATGTTTTCAGAGTGGGTACAGTTAGACATCTTCTACTATGGGCTTACAGAAAAAGCTCAGATGTCTTTAGACCACTCAGCTGGTGGATCTATACACATGAGGAAGACAATTGAAGAGGCTCAAGAGCTTATAGACACTGTTGCTAGAAACCAATATTTGTACTCTAGCAATGAGTTCTCTCCAAAAGAGGAAGTCATGACAGTAGTCATTGATCCTAGTCCTCAAGAACAGATGATTGAGCTTAATCAACAATTGCTCCTGATGACAGAACAGTTAGCAGAATTTAAAGAAATGCTCCATGAAACTAAAGTTGCTAACAAGAACATAGAACTGCAGTTGAATCAAGCAAAACAGCAAATATCTAAACAGATAACAGAGGAATGTCAAGCAGTTCAACTGAGGAGTGGGAAGACACTGAATAACACTGCTCAAAGTAGCAAAAAGCCAAACAAGGAACAATTGACAGGGGATAACCAAACCACTGTTCAAAATCCCTCTGAGGACAGTAAGAGCCCAGAGAGGAATGTTATTGGCGTTCAAACGCTAGAAAGGGAGGGAAAGCTGGCGTTAAACGCCCATTCCCTGCCCAGTTCTGGCGTTCAAACGCCAGAAAAGGGGGAAAAGTTGGCGTTAAACGCCCATTTTCCACCCAATCCTGGCGTTCAGACACCAAGGGAGGATCAGACACCTGAGAGTGCTGACAGTAATCCCTCTAACAAGGCTTCTTCAACCACTTCTGTAAGGAATAAACCTGCAGCATCTAAGGTTGAAGAATATAAAGCCAAGATGCCTTATCCTCAAAAGCTCCGCCAAGCGGAACAGGATAAGCAATTTGCCCGCTTTGCAGACTATCTAAGGACTCTTGAAATAAAGATTCCGTTTGCAGAAGCACTTGAGCAAATACCTTCTTATGCTAAATTCATGAAAGAAATCTTAAGTCATAAGAAGGATTGGAGAGAAACTGAAAAAGTGTTTCTCACTGAAGAATGCAGTACAGTCATTCTAAAAAGCTTACCAGAAAAGCTTCAAGATCTAGGAAGCTTTATGATACCATGCACATTAGAAGGTGGTTGCACCAAGACAGCCCTATGTGATCTTGGAGCAAGCATCAATCTAATACCTGCATCCACTATCAGAAAGCTGGGGTTGACTGGAGAAGTCAAACCAACCCGGATATGCCTCCAACTTGCTGATGGCTCCATTAAATATCCATCAGGCATAATAGAGGATATGATTGTCAAGGTTGGGCCATTCGCCTTTCCAACTGACTTTGTGGTGCTGGAAATGGAGGAGCACAAGAGTGCAACTCTCATTCTAGGAAGACCTTTCCTAGCAACTGGACGAACTCTCATTGATGTACAAAAAGGGGAAGTAACCCTGAGAGTCAATGAGGATGAGTTCAAGTTGAATGCTGTAAAAGCTATGCAGCATCCAGACACACCAAATGACTGCATGGGTGCTGACATTATTGACTTTCTGGTAGAAGAAGTCAATATGACTGAAAGCCTAGAATCAGAGCTTGAGGACATCTTCAAGGATGCTCAACCTGATCAAGAAGAATCAGTGGAAACAAAGGAATTTTCGAAAATTCCTCAGGAGGAGGATAAGCCTCCCAAACCTGAACTCAAACCACTACCACCATCCCTGAAGTATGCATTTCTGGGAGAAAGTGCCACTTTTCCAGTGATTATAAGCTCTGCTTTAAATCCACAGGAAGAGGAAGCATTGATTCAAGTGCTAAAGACACACAAGATAGCTCTTGGGTGGTCTATAAGTGATCTTAAGGGCATTAGCCCAGCTAGATGCATGCACAAAATCCTGTTGGAGGATAATGCCAAACCAGTGGTCCAACCACAGAGGAGGCTAAATCCTGCCATGAAGGAGGTGGTGCAGAAAGAGGTCACTAAATTACTAGAGGCTGGGATTATTTATCCTATTTCTGATAGCCCCTGGGTGAGCCCTGTCCAAGTTGTCCCCAAGAAGGGAGGCATGACAGTAGTTCATAATGAAAAAAATGAACTGGTTCCTACAAGAACAGTCACAGGGTGGCGTATGTGTATTGACTACAGAAGGCTCAATACAGCCACCAGAAAGGATCATTTTCCTTTACCATTCACAGACCAAATGCTAGAAAGACTAGCTGGTCATGATTATTACTGCTTTTTGGATGGCTATTCAGGTTACAACCAAATTGCAGTAGATCCTCAGGACCAAGAGAAAATAGTATTTACTTGCCCTTCTGGCGTGTTTGCCTACAGAAGGATGCCTTTTGGTCTGTGTAATGCTCCTGCAACCTTTCAGAGATGCATGCTATCCATCTTCTCTGATATGGTGGAGAAATTTCTTGAAGTCTTCATGGATGACTTCTCAGTATATGGAGACTCATTCAGCTCCTGTCTTAACCACCTATCACTTGTCCTGAAAAGGTGCCAAGAGACTAACCTGGTTTTAAACTGGGAAAAATGTCACTTTATGGTGACTGAAGGAATTGTCCTTGGGCACAAAATTTCAAGCAAAGGAATAGAGGTGGATAAGGCAAAGGTAGAGGTAATTGAAATATTACCACCACCTGCCAATGTTAAGGCAATCAGAAGCTTTCTGGGGCATACAGGATTCTACAGAAGGTTTATAAAGGATTTTTCGAAAATTGCAAAACCTTTGAGTAACCTGCTAGCTGCTGACACACCATTTGTGTTTGACACACAGTGTCTGCAGGCATTTGAGACCCTGAAAGCTAAGCTGGTCACAGCACCAGTCATCTCTGCACCAGATTGGACATTACCATTTGAACTAATGTGTGATGCCAGTGACCATGCCATTGGTACAGTGTTGGGACAGAGGCATAACAAGCTTCTGCACGTCATTTATTATGCCAGCCGTGTTCTAAATGACGCACAGAAAAATTACACAACCACAGAAAAAGAGTTACTTGCAGTGGTCTATGCCATTGACAAGTTTAGATCCTATCTAGTGGGGTCCAAAGCGGTTGTGTACACTGACCATGCTGCTCTTAAATACTTACTCACAAAGCATGATTCAAAACCCAGGCTTATCAGATGGGTGTTGCTTCTGCAAGAGTTTGATATAGAAATAAGAGACAGAAAAGGGACAGAGAACCAAGTAGCTGATCATCTGTCCTGAATAGAACCAGTAGCTGGGGCGTCCCTCCCTTCTACTGAGATCTCTGAGACCTTCCCAGATGAGCAACTCTTTGCTATTCAGGAAGCTCCATGGTTTGCAGATATTGCAAATTATAAAGCTGTGAGGTTCATACCCCAGGAGTACAGCAGAGTGTAAAGAAAGAAATTAATTTCAGATGCCAAGTACTACCTCTGGGATGAACCATATCTCTTTAAGAGATGTGCAGACGGAATGATCCGCAGATGTGTACCCAGAGAAGAAGCACAAAGGATCCTATGGCACCGCCATGGATCACAGTATGGAGGACATTTTGGAAGTGAGCGAACAACCACTAAAGTCCTCCAATGTGGCTTCTACTGGCCTACTCTCTATAAAGATGCCCGAGAGTTTGTGCGTAACTGTGACAGTTGCCAAAGAGCTGGTAACTTACCTCACGGATATGCCATGCCTCAACAAGGAATATTAGAGATAGAATTGTTTGATGTATGGGGAATTGACTTCATGGGTCCATTCCCACCATCATACTCAAACACTTACATTCTGGTGGCAGTGGACTATGTATCTAAGTGGGTAGAAGCAATTGCTACACCCACTAATGATACCAAGACCGTGCTGAAATTCCTCCAGAAACACATCTTCAGCAGATTTGGTGTTCCCAGAGTACTAATCAGTGACGGGGGCACTCATTTCTGCAATAGACAGCTATACTCTGCTATGGTTAGATATGGAATTAGCCACAAAGTGACAACTCCATATCATCCACAGACAAATGGGCAAGCTGAAGTCTCTAACAGAGAGCTAAAAATAATCCTGGAACAGACTGTGATAGCCCGAAGAAAGGATTGGGCAAAGAGCTTGGATGATGCTCTGTGGGCATACAGAACAGCATTCAAGACTCCTATAGGAACCTCTCCATACCAACTGGTGTATGGGAAGGCCTGTCATCTGCCCGTGGAACTGGAACATAAAGCCTACTGGGCAACCAGATTCCTAAACATGGATGCTCAGTTAGCTGGTGAAAAAAGATTGCTCCAGCTAAATGAACTAGAGGAGTTCAGACTCAATGCCTTTGAAAATGCAAAAATTTATAAGGAAAAGGCAAAGAAGTGGCATGACAAGAAGTTGTCAACCAGAGTCTTTGAGCCAGGACAAAAAGTTCTGCTCTTCAACTCTAGGCTCCGATTGTTTCCAGGAAAACTTAAATCCCGGTGGAGGGGTCCGTATGTGATTACAGGAGTGTCACCATATGGATATGTTGAGCTTCAGGATACTGATTCTGACAAAAAGTTCATTGTTAATGGACAGAGAATCAAGCATTATCTTGAAGGCAATTTTGAGCAGGAATGCTCAAAACTGAGACTTGAGTGATTCTCAGTAAAAATCCAGCTAAAGACAGTAAAGAAGCGCTTGCTGGGAGGCAACCCAGTCATTAGCAGGTTATATGTTTTGTTTTTACAAAGGCAAGTATCAAAAATGAAGGAATTCACAGAGTTACAGAAGGATTCAGCTCAAAAAAAATAGAGAAAAAGAGCTTACCGGCAAAAAAAAATGCCAGTAAGGGGCATTTTGGGCGTTAAACGCCAGAATGGGCACCATTCTGGGCATTTAACGCCAGTAAAGGTGCCATTTTGGGCGTTAAACGCCAGAATGGGCACCATTCTGGGCATTTAACGCCAGGTGTGCAGCATCCTGGGCGTTTTAGAAAAACGCCCAGTGATAAAGGAATTCTGGCGTTTAACGCCAGCCAGGGCACCTGGCTGGGCGTTAAACGCCCAAAAGGGGCAACAAATGGGCGTTAAACGCCAGAATGGGTGCCATTCTGGGCGTTTAACGCCAGAAAGGTGAGGGGACCAAGATTTTGTTTTCAAATCAAATTTTTTTCAAACTTTCCTTTTCTTACCCATACTTTTCTACATAAATGCATCTCAACCTTTCATCATTCACTTTCAAATTTTCAAAAATCTAAAATCATTCTTCAAATCTCTCAAATCAATCCCAAATCATGTTCAAAAACTCACCCTTCTCTCAAATTCTTTGCATATCTTCTCAAATCTTCTTTCAATTTTTCTTTTTTTCGAAATCTCTCCTCCCCACTTTATAAATACACGTTTGGCCCCCTAATTCTCCCACACCATTTGAATTTGCTCTTCTCTTCTCTCTCTTCTTTCCTTTCTTTTGCTTGAGGACAAGCAAACCTCTAAGTTTGGTGTGCTTTTTCGTGATCACTAAGCCAAGATTCATCAAGATCATGGCTCCTAAGGGAAAACAAACCAATTTAAGAGGAAAGAAAGAGAACAATCCAAAGAATCTTTGGAATCAAGAGAAGTTCTTAATCAAAGAACATGAAGACCATTATCACAAAATAATGGGTCTGAGGTCAGTGATCCCGGAAGTTAAATTTGATCTGAAAGAAGATGAATATCTGGGGATCCAAGAGCAAATTCAAAACAGAGGATGGGAAGTTCTAACCAATCCTGAGATAAAGGTTGGAAGGAATATGGTTCAGGAATTCTACTCAAATCTGTGGCTAACAGATAAGCAGAGAATGACTGGAATTGCTTACCATACCTACAGAACCATGGTCAGAGGGAAAGTTATGTACTTCCATCTGGACAAAATAAGAGAAATCTTCAAATTGCCTCAACTGCAAGATGATCCTGAATCCTTTAATAGGAGAATGGTGAGAGCAGATAAAGGGTTGGATCAAGTTCTAGAGGACATATGCCTCCCTGGAACTAAGTGGATAACCAATTCTAAGGGTGTCCCAAACCAACTCAAGAGGGGAGACCTCAAACCAATTGCAAGAGGTTGGCTAGACTTTATTGGGCGTTCCATATTGCCCACTAGCAACCGTTCTGAGGTCACTATCAAGAGAGCAGTGATGATTCATTGCATTATGCTTGGAAAAGAAGTGGAGGTTCATCATGTGATTGCTTGTGAGATCTACACAATTGCAAATAAAAATTCCACTGAAGCCAAATTGGCTTACCCAAGCTTGATCTCCTTGCTCTGTAAAGAGGCTGGGGTAAAGATGGGAGTAGATGAATTCATACCCATTGAACATCCAATCACCAAGAAGTCAATGGAAGGACAAATGCAAGACAACTCTATCAAAAGGAGGGCGTAGGAGTTCCTCCCTGAATTTCCTAAAATTGACTACTGGACCAGCCTAGAAGCATCTATCATCAAGTTACAAGAAACTATGGAGCAACTGAAGGAAGAACAGCAGAATCAGAACTGTATGCTCTGCAAATTGTTGAAGGAACAAGAGAAGCAGGGGCGTGAATTCCAAGAGTTGAAACGCCAAAAGTTCTCCTCTCAAGTTGAGGGAGCATCCACTTCTCAAAATCAAGGTTGTTGAGTCCTAACTCTGTGATAACCTCTATCATTAGGAGCCTAATTAAATTTTTTGTTTTCTATTTTTAGTCCCATCTTATATCTATTTTTGAGTCTTGTTTTTAATTCATAATTAATAAAATTTAAAATTCATGTCCTAAAGCTATGAATGTCCTATGAATCCATCACCTCTCTTAAATGAAAAATGCTTTAATCACAAAAGAACAAGAAGTACAGGATTTCGAAATTTATCCTTGAAACTAGTTGAATTAGTTTGATGTGGTGACAATACTTTTTGTTTTCTGAATGAATGCTTGAACAGTGCATATGTCTCTTGAATTTGTTGTTTGAGAATGTTAAAAATTGTTGGCTCTTGAAAGAATGAGGAAAAAGAGAACTGTTATTGAGGATCTAAAAAATCATCTAATTGATTCTTGAAGCAAGAAAAAGCAGTGGATACAAAAAAAAAATTTCGAAAAAAAAAAGAGAAAGAAAAAGAAAGAAATAAAGTTGTGATCCAAGGCAAAAAGAGTGTGCTTAAGAACCCTGGACACCTCTAATTGGGGACTCTAGCAAAGCTGGGTCACAATCTGAAAAGGTTCACCCAATTATGTGTTTGTGGCATGTATGTATCCGGTGGTAATACTGGAAAACAGAGTGCTTTGGGCCACAGCCAAGACTCATACACTAGCTATGTTCAAGAATCATTATACTTAACTAGGAGAATCAATAACACTATCTGAGTTCTGAGTTCCTATAGATGCTAATCATTCTGAACTTCAAAGGATAGAGTGAGATGCCAAAACTGTTCGGAGGCAAAAAGCTACTAGTCCCGCTCATCTAATTGGAGCTAAGTTTCCTTGATATTTTGGAGTCTATAGTATATTCTCTTCTTTTTATCCTATTTTGATTTTCAGTTGCTTGGGGACAAGCAACAATTTAAGTTTGGTGTTGTGATGAGCGGATAATTTATACGCTTTTTGGCATTGTTTTTAGTATGTTTTTGGTATGATCTAGTTAGTTTTTAGTATATTTTTATTCGTTTTTAGTTAAAATTCACTTTTCTGGACTTTACTATGAGTTTGTGTGTTTTTCTGTGATTTCAGGTATTTTCTGGCTGAAATTGAGGGTCCTGAGCAAAAATCTGATTCAGAGACCGAAAAGGACTGCAGATGCTGTTGGATTCTGACCTCCCTGCACTCGAAGTGGATTTTCTGGAGCTACAGAAGCCCAATTGGCGCGCTCTCAACGGCGTTGGAAAGTAGACATCCTGGGCTTTCCAGCAATATATAATAGTTCATACTTTGCCCAAGATTTGATGGCCCAAACCGGCATGGCAAATCAGCCTCAGAATTTCCAGCGTTTAACGCTGGAACTGACATAAAACTTGGAGTTAAACGCCCAAACTGGCATAAAAGCTGGCGTTTAACTCCAGAAAAGGTCTCTACACGAAAATACTTCATTGCTCAGCCCAAGCACACACTAAGTGGACCCAGAAGTGGATTTTTACGTCATTTACTCATTTCTGTATATCCTAGGCTACTAGTTCACTATTAATAGGATCTTTTGACATTGTATCTGGACCTCATGACACTTTACACGTTTCTTTGTGTACTTTCCACGGCATGAGTCTCTAAACCCCATGGTTGGGGGTGAGGAGCTCTGCTGTGTCTTGATGGATTAATGCAATTACTACTGTTTCTTATTCAATCATGCTTGCTTCCGTTCTAAGATATTACTTGTTCTTAAACTGGATGAATGTGATGACCCGTGACACTCATCATATTCTCAATTATGAATGCGTGCCTGACAACCACCTCCGTTCTACCTTAGATTGAGTAGATATCTCTTGGATTCTTTAACCGGAATCTTCGTGGTATAAGCTAGAACTGATGGCGGCATTCAAGAGAATCCGGAAGGTCTAAACCTTGTCTGTGGTATTCTGAGTAGGATTCAATGATTGAATGACTGTGACGAGCTTCAAACTCCTGAAGGCGGGGCGTTAGTGACAGACGCAAAAGAATCACTGGATTCTATTCCGGCCTGATCGAGAACCGACAGATGGATAGCCGTGTCGTGACAGGGTGCGTTGAACATTTCCACTGAGAGGATGGGAGGTAGCCACTGACAACGGTGAAACCCTTGCATACAGCTTGCCATGGAAGGAGCCTTGCGTGTTTGAAGAAGAAGACAGTAGGAAAGCAGAGGTTCAGAAGACAGAGCATCTCCAAAACCTCAACCTATTCTCTATCACTGCAATTCAAGTACCTATTTCATGTTCTTTTGCTTTTTACAATCAATCCTGATAATTTCTGATATCCTGACTAAGATTTACAAGATAACCATAGCTTGCTTCAAGCCGACAATCTCCGTGGGATCGACCCTTACTCACGTAAGGTATTACTTGGACGACCCAGTGCACTTGCTGGTTAGTTGTGTGGAGTTGCAAAAGTGTGATTGCAATTTCGTGCACCATCGACCCTTACTCACGTAAGGTTTATTACTTGAACGAGGCAGTGCAGTTGCTAGTTAGTTGTGCGAAGTTGTGAAAAAGAGTTGAGATTACAATTGCGTACCAAGTTATTGGCGCCATTAAGATCACAATTTCGTGCACCAAGTTTTTGGCGCTGTTGCCGGGGATTGTTCGAGTTTGGACAACTAACAGTTCATCTTGTTGCTCAGATTAGATAATTTTCTTCTTGTTTCAACCTTTATTTTATTTTCAAAAAGTTTTAAAAAATCTTTCAATTTTTTTTCTTCTTTTTCGTTTTTCCAAAATAATTTTTGAAAAATCCAAAAAAATTATAAAATAAAAAAAAAACAAAAATAATTTTGTGTTTCTTGTTTGAGTCTAGTGTCGAATTTTAAGTTTGGTATCAATTGCATGTTTTTATTTTTCTTGCATTTTTCGAAAATTCATGCATTGCATTCTTCATGATCTTCAAGTTGTTCTTAATGAGTCTCCTTGTTTGATCTTTATATTTTATTGTTTTGTATCTTTTGTTGTTTTTCACATGCATTTTTGAAGTCATAGTGTCTAAACATGAAAAATCTTTAAGTTTGGTGTCTTGCATGTTTTTCTTTTCTTGAAAATTTTTCAAAAATAAGTCTTGATGTTCATCTTGATCTTCAAAGTGTTCTTGGTGTTCATCTTGACATTCAAAGTGTTCTTGCATGCATCATGTGTTTTAATTCATAATTTTTATGTTTTGAGTCATTTAGTTGTTTTTCTCTCTCCTCATTAAAAATTCAAAAATAAAAAAAATTCTTTTCCTTATTTCACTCATAAATTTTGAAATTTTGGGTTGACTTAGTTAAAAAATTTTAAAATAAGTTGTTTCTTATTAGTCAAGTCAAGATTTCAATTTCAACAATTTATCTTTTTCAAAATCAAATCTTTTTCAATCTTTCCTTTGTTTTTTGAAAATCTTCAAAAATATTTTTCAAAACTTTTCAAAATTTTTTTCCTATTTTTACCTCATATTTTTCAAAATTAAGGCTAACAATTAATGTTTTGATTCAAAAATTTCAAGTTTGTTACTTTCTTGTTAAGAAAGATTCAAACTTTAAATTTTAAAATCATATCTTTTAGTTTTTTGTTAGTCAAGTCATTAACTTTAATTTTCAAAATCAAATCTTTCTAAATTTCTTTTTCAAATCTTTTTCAAAATAAATTTCAATCATATCTTTTTAATCATATCTTTTCAATCATATCTTTTCAAACATATCTTTTTCGAATCATATCTTTTTCAAACTTTAATTTCAAAATATTTTTTTCTAACTTCTTATCTTTTCAAAATTGATTTTCAAATCTTTTTCAACTAACTAATTGAATTTTTGTTTGTTTTACTATTTCTTATTTTTTTTCAAAAGCACCTAACTACTTTTGTCTCTCTAATTTTCAAAAACCACCTTCCTCTTTTTCAAAATTCTTTTAATTAACTAATTGTTTCAAATTTTAATTTTAATTTTATTTCTTCTCTTAATTTTCGAATTCTAACTAAATTTTAAAATAAAAACAAAAATATTTTCCTTTTTCTTTTAATTATTTTCGAAAACTCCCCCTCTCTCCTTCTATTTATTTTATTTATTTACTAACACTTCTCCTCCACTCATCAAAAATTTGAACCCTCTCCCTCTCTCTGATTTCGACTTTTTCTCTTTCTTTCTTCATTCTTATTCTTCTTCTCTTCTACTCACATAAAGGAATCTCTATACTGTGATATAGAGGATTCAATACTTTCTTTATTTTCTTCTCTCTCATATAAGCAGGAATAAGGAAAAAGGCATTCTTGTTGAAGCTGATCCTGAACCTGAAGGACCTTGAAGAGGAAGCTAAGAGCAGCTAAAGCACAGTACTCTAAAGAGGACCTAACTGAAATTTTCGAACAGGAAAAGGATATGGCAGTCGAACCCAACAACAACAATGCAAGGAAGGTGCTTGGTGACTTTACTGCACCAAATTCTAACTTCCATGGAAGAAGCATCTCAATCCCTACCATCGGAGCAAACAACTTTGAGCTAAAGCCTCAATTAGTTTCTCTGATGTAACAGAATTGCAAGTTTCATGGACTTCCATCAGAAGATCCTTTTCAGTTCTTAACTGAATTCTTACAGATCTGTGATACTGTTAAGACCAATGGAGTTGATTCCGAGGTCTACAAGCTTATGCTTTTCCCTTTTGCTATAAGAGACAGAGCTAGAATATGGTTGGACTCTCAACCTAGAGATAGCCTGAACTCTTGGGATAAGCTGGACACGACTTTCTTAGCCAAATTCCTTCTTCCTCAAAAGTTGAGCAAGCTTAGAGTCGATGTTTAGACCTTCAGGCAGAAAGAAGGTGAATCCCTCTATGAAACTTGGGAAAGATACAAGCAACTGACCAAAAAGTGTCCTTCTGACATGCTTTCAGAATGGACCATACTGGATAGATTCTATGATGGTCTGTCTGAATTGTCTAAGATGTCATTGGACCATTCTACAGGTGGATCTATTCACCTGAAGAAGACACCTGCAGAAGCTCAGAAACTCATTAAAATGGTTGCAAATAACCAGTTCATGTACACCTCTGAAAGGAATCCTGTGAGTAATGGGACGCCTCAGAGGAAGAGAGTTCTTGAAATTGATGCTCTGAATGCCATATTGGCTCAGAACAAAATTTTGACTCAGCAAGTCAATATGATTTCTCAGAGTTTGAATGGTTTGCAAAATGCATCCAACAGTACTAAAGAAGCATCTTCTGAAGAAGAAGCTTATGATCCTGAGAACCCTGCAATGGTAGAGGTGAATTACATGGGTGAAGCCTATGAAAACACCTATAATCCCTCATGGAGAAATCATCCATATTTCTCATGGAAGGATCAACAAAAGCCTCAACAAGGCTTTAATAATGGTGGAAGAAACAGGTTTAGCAATAGCAAGCCTTTTTCATCATCCTCTCAGCAACAGACAGAGAATTCTGAGCAGAGCCCCTCTAGCTTAGCAAACATAGTCTCTGATCTATCTAAACCCACTCTAAGTTTCATGAATGAAAAAAGGTCCTCCATTAGAAATTTAGAGGCACAAGTGGGCCAGCTGAGTAAAAGAGTCACTGAAACTCCTCCTAGTACTCTCCCAAGTAATACAGAAGAGAATCCAAAAAGAGAGTGCAAGGCCATAACCTTACTTGGTGTGGCCGAACCTAGAGAGGAGGAAGAGGACGTGAATCCCAGTGAGGAAAACCTCATGGGATGTCCTCTGGACATAAAGGAGTTCCCAATTGAGGAACCTAAGGAATCTAAGGCTCATCTAGAGACCATAGAGATTCTATTGAACCTACTTCTGTCATTCATGAGCTCTGATGACTATTCCTCCTCTGAAGAGGATGAAGATATTACTGAAGAGCATGTTGATAAGTACCTTAGAGCAATCATGAAGCTGAATGCCAAGTTATTTGGTAATGAGACTTGGGTGGATGAACCCTCCTTGCTCACCAATGAACTGAATAACTTAATTAGGCAGACATTACCTCAAAAGAAAGAGGATCCCGAAAGGTTTTTAATACCTTGTACCATAGGCACCATGACCTTTAAGAAGGCTCTGTGTGACGCCAACTGACGTTCAAACGCCAACTTCCTGCCCTATTCTAGCATTAAACGCCAGAAATAGGATAGAAGCTGGAGTTAAACACCCAAACTGGCATAAAAAACTGGCGTTTAACTCCAAGAAAAGTCTATGCACATGAAAGCTTCAATGCTCAGTCCAAGCACACACCAAGTGGGCCCGGAAGTGGATTTCTGCATCATTTGCTTATTTCTGTAAACCATAGTAACTAGTCTAGTATAAATAGGACCTTTTACTATTGTATTAGGAATCTTTGATCAATTTTATGCTATCTCAGACTTTTATGGGGGTTGGCCATTTGGCCATGCCTGGACCTTCATCACTTATGTATTTTCAACGGTGGAGTTTCTACACACCATAGATTAAGGTGTGGAGCTCTGCTGTACCTCGAGTATTAATGCAATTACTATTGTTCTTCTATTCAAGTCAAGCTTATTCTTATTCTAAGATATTCATTCGTACACAAGAACATGATGAATGTGATGATTATGTGACACTCATCACCATTCTCAACTTATGAACGCGTGCTTGACAAACACTTCCGTTCTACATGAAAACAAGCTTGAATGCATATCTCTTGGATTCTTGGGTCCATGCGTTTGATTGCCTCTCCTGAAAACAGAGCTTTCAATTCCTTGATATCAATGTCTTCGTGGTATAAGCTAGAATCAATTGGCAGCATTCTTGAGATCCAGAAAGTCTAAACCTTGTCTGTGGTATTTTGAGTAGGATCTGGGATGGGATGACTGTGATGAGCTTCAAACTCATGACTGTTGGGCGTAGTGACAGACGCAAAAGGATCACTGGATCCTATTCCAACACAAGTGAGAACCGACAGATGATTAGCCCTACATAACCCGTACCCGAACCATTTTCACTGAGAGGACGGGAGGTAGCCATTGACAACGGTGATACCCGAACATACAACTTGCCATAGAAAGGAGTATGAAGGATTGGATGAAGGCAGTAGGAAAGCAGAGATTCAGAAGGAATAACGCATCTCCATATGCTTATCTGAAATTCCCACCAATGAATTACATAAGTATCTCTATCTTTATTTTATGTTTATTTATCTTTTAATTATCAAAACTCTATAACCATTTGAATCCACCTGACTGAGATTTACAAGATGACCATAGCTTGCTTCAAGCCGACAATCTCCGTGGGATCGACCCTTACTCACGTAAGGTTTATTACTTGGACGACCCAGTGCACTTGCTGGTTAGTTGTACGAAGTTGTGAAAAAGAGTTGAGATTACAATTGTGCATACCAAGTTGTTGGCGCCATTGAGATCACAATTTCGTGCACCATGAAACAAGATGAAATAGAAAGAGAAAAAACTGAGAAAATAAGGTGGAAGATAAAGAAAAAGAGAAAAAAACAAAATAGAAAAAAACACACACACACACACATATATATATATAATACAGAAATTTTAGTTGTATAATATAAAAGTTGTTTTAAATTGTGTAGATCATTTAGTTGAATAACAAAGAAAAATAACATTTTTTGTTAAAAAAATATAAATTTTAATTGCATAACACAAATTATTTTGAATTCTGTAAGTTCTCTAATTGAATAACAAGACATAAATACATAAATTTGTTTTGAATTGTACCAATTTTTTTAGTTGAATAACATAAAAATTTTAGTTAAATAACAGAAAAATGAAGGGTTAAGTACAATTATGGTCTCCAAGGTTTAGGCCAAAAATTTTATTCGTCTCCAACTTTTTTTTTATTTAAATTCATCCCTAAAATTTGACTTATTGGATTTAAAATCATCCTTCGAACAATTATAGCCTCAGTATCTATCATCATCTCCATTATCACAACCCCGTTATGTTCTTCTTCTCACTCACACATTTAGAAGAGAAAGAAGCAGAGACTCAGAGAGAGAAACAGAAACTCAGAAGAGAGAGAAGGAGAGAAGGAAGCCTCGCCCTTGCCGTGCCTCGCCCTCGCCGTCACCATTGCCTCGATGCGTCTCGCCCTCGTCTCGTGTTTCTTGTCGTCGTTGGGGAGGTGGTGGTGGTGGTGATCGTGTTCCCTTCCCCTTCTTTCCCTGCCCTCCGCTGTCTAGATTCACTGCCACCACTACCACACAGCTCTACTGTCACTGTCATCACAGGCAATTAAGTTAAGATTCAAATTCTTAATGTTTGTTCTTGTTCATCACAATTTCTAATTCCCGAATTCATCACAAATTCTGTGGCTGAGTTAATAGAGAATCCTTTGAATTGTTGTTGCTTTTCTTAGCTCTTTGGTTTTAGTGAGAAATTAGAGGAAGAACAAGATGTTTGTTGTTCTTGTTAATGTCTGATTTTCTTGTTAATATTTGTCTTGACGATGATGATAATTTTCTTTTTTGTTAGAATAGTGTTGTTGAATTGTTGTTTTGGTTTTGATTTTGATTTTGATTTATTTGAGGTATTATTGAAGGTTGGGTTTTCTTGTTGGATTTATGAACAGATGGTGATGGGGTGGTAGTGGGTGGAGTGGTGGTAGTGAGAAGAAAACGGGTATTTAACGGTGGTGGTAATGCTAACGGTGTGAAGAGTATGTGATAATAATAGTGAGAAGAGAGAGAAGAGGTATTTTTGTCATTTAAAAAAGTAATTTATCCAAAAGAACGATTTTAAAATTACATTAAATCATACGGATGATTTTATATGCAAAAAAAAAAATTAAAAACAAAAAAAATTTCAACCTAAACCATAAAAACTAAAATCGTGCTTAACTATAAAATAAAAGTTGAATAGCAAATTTGAATTGTGCTGATATTTTAGATGAATAACATAAAAAAACATATAAATTTTAATATAAACACAAAAATTTTAGTCCTAAATATAGAAATTTTAGTAGAATAATATAAAAATGTACCTTAAATAATGTAAAAAAAATAATTTAAATTTCTGTGTTTATCAACACAAAATTTATGTGTTTATTATCAAAAAATTTGTGTGTTTTCTTTCCTTATTTCACTTCAAAAATTTTATTTATTTACACATAATTTCTTTTGGTGTTTTGTGAATAAATCTATTTGTTTTCTTCTTATTGTTTTATTCAAAAAGTTGTGTTTACATTAAAAACGTTTTTATGCTTATATCACCACAAAATTTTTATGTATATCATCAATAAATTTTTGTATTTTTTTCCTTCAAAAAAGTTTATTTACTTTTAAAAAATTTCTGTATTTTTCACCACAAAATTTGTGTCTGTGTTGTCAATAAATTTCTTTGTTTTTAATTTGATTCTCTTCAAAAAATTGTGTTTACCTTAAAATAATTTATGTATTTATCGTTATATTCTTCTATTGTTTTTTATTCTTCTTTTTTATAATTTTTTTTTAAATTCATAAAGAAACAAACAAATAAATAAAGAAGGATGGAAAAATATAGAAAAAGAATAAAGAGGTAGACAATCCAAAATTAGAATTGAAGAAAAAAGAAAAAGATAAAGATGAGGAGAAGATACTAATCAGAAATTAAGAACGTGAATAATATAAATAAATAAAAATATGCTTAAAATTACTTGATTGAATTTGATTATAAAAATAATTTATTTAGTTATATTTTTGTAAAAAATTTTGCACTATCAATCCATAATGAATAAACTCGACCTTACAGTAGTAATAATATATTTGTTGATGATTTAATTGATACTTAACGTGACTTAATTAACGTCTCTATTGATGATTGAATCTATACTCTTTTGGTTGGCACTACCAACATACGAAGCTATTATTACTAGAGACTAACTAATCTAGGGTTCAGTCATAGGCAAAACTAGTACTCTTTGCCCCGGCCCATCCACATTATAAGGGATCTACTCTAGAAATCTGAATCGTTCTCTTTTTTTACGAGATATGTATACGTTATTTAATTTAATTCACTAACTTATAAACAATTTAATGTGTAGAACAACTGACCCAATTTAAATAAAAAATAGAACACTTAATTTTTTTTTTTTTTGAGTTTGTTATAAGTGAAACCAATTAAACCATCAACTTGAGAGGATCAGGTTGTTAGATCATTTGTTCTTTTTTTGTTATGTTTATTTATAGATACATAAAGATAAAAAAATGTATTTGACAGATAAGACATGAATAGAAATATTGTATCTAGAAATATTGAATTAGTGTATTTTGTATCTATCCTGACAGAAAAGACACAAGAGACACTAACAAATGATACAACTTATTTTTTATTGATTTTTTATAATTATATTTTTTTATTATTATATTTTTCTTCTCATATTTTTTGAATGAAAAAAATAAAAAAAAATTAAATTTTTATAATTTATTTTAATTTATCATCAAATAGAATATAAAAATACAAAATTTTGTATTTTTATCATTTGTGTATTATTTTATTTTCAAAAATAAATACAATTTTAAATAATTATTAAAAATTTAAATCTTATTTTATATATACAGTAGTAACAAATTTTTAAATAAAATTTTAATTTATGACGAATTAATTTTTACTCTACTGAATTAAAAGATATTAATGAAAAAGAAAAAGTTAAGTGAAACCAGCCATAGCCTCAATCAACCAAATTATGCTACAAAGGGCTACATGGCTCAACCTAGCTAGGTTACATATGCTATGATTATTATTCAAATACAGAATGTATTGCGTATGATCCGTAATTAGTGGCTAACATAAATGGGCCAAACCATGTGTTTGATAAACTCATTCATTTTTCTTCCATTATCCTGTTCCATTTGAATTTGATATATCAACAAAGTACAAGGTTCAAAATCTGAAGTCCAGAGGAAGATGTTGACACAATCTTTGTTTTTTATTGTCAGTTTCAATGTAACAATACTACCCCCTTTCTTCGAATCCGTACCATGACAAACAAAATATGAAACATAATAATAATAATCATTCACTTGCTTGTTGCTAGATTGAACTGAACCTAGTGCTGAAGCAGGTACATCATACATCTACATCTTCTTAGAAAGTCTCCATAAAATGAATCTACATATCCACACTGTCTAGTCTTGTTATCCTTATCTTCTTACATACAATTTTTGATGATTAAGGTTCTGTCATGCCCCTGCTACAAGCTAAGTGTGTATGACAAAAAAAAAAGAAAATGGAACTCTCTATCGAAAGAAAATGCATCACAATTTAACAAAAATTTTAAGTTCAAATAAAATATAAAATATACAAATGACAATTGACGTTTTTTATTTGAATTTTAGAACTTAATTATTTAAACAGACAAGTGAATTAATTATTTGACTAATTTAAATCGATTAAAAGATAATTAATATTAAGTTATAACTCAACCCGTATCCATAAATTATAATTAATTTAAATTGATTAAATTAAATGCTACCATGAATTGAACAGCAGATAAAAATATACAGCTTGCAATTTTTTTTAAGTTTTTCTTTTATGTTAATTAAATGGCGGGCATCTTATTAGTCATGCTAAAAGAAATCAGAGATCGTTTTTTATAAATAATGGAGTAAATCATTTTTCTATCCTGATTTGTTTTCCATAAATGTCGGTGCATAATAATCACCAAAAAATATACTAGTTGGAGTAGATACTTTTGTTAGATACCCCGAGATATTTTCTTATCTTTTAAGGCTAAATTATTAGGGTACTAATTTTTATGGACTAATTATTCATAGTTAGGTCTTTTCTAATAGAAACAAGTTTTTGCAATTCATGCACATTCATGTTGGTGACGAGATTGAAGTCTGAACAGAAGAAATCCTCAGGTTGGAAAGAAAATTGTGAAGTTAATTTGTCACTTTCCATCATTTCCATTTGTGCCTAATCTAAAAGACCAAGCCTACATTATTATTCACTCTTTTGAAGGCAAAAGGCCCCATGTCTCTCTCTCACACACTCTCTCACTCCCTTTATGGACAATCATACATCGTTGTGGTCAGAGATAATGCATCCTTTGACCAGGTCAAAGTGCAGATAAGCATTTACATATAATTTTTTGGTTAAACAAATTATGGTTAAAGAATAGAGGAAAAAAAAGGAGAAACTAGAGAGAATGTTTTTAGCATTAGTTTGGTAAAAAAGAGAAAAAAAAAAGAGAATGAAGGGTGTAACATGCTATTATATAGAATTTTATACTAAAGCAGTAAAATAGAGATGGTATGGTATTATGATCTCAAAAATAAAATATACATATATAATATAATGGAAAGAATCTAATATTCGAGAAGCTTTGAAGGTTGGTTAAGCAAAAATGTAAAAAATAAAAACGCAATACTCACGGTAACGATTTTTTACGTACGGAAAAAGGTAAAGATACATATAGATAATAGGAATAGAGTATCAAGAATATAAAAATAATCAAACTCTCAACCTGCAAAACTAATGCTGGCCAGAGGATAATTATATACATACATATAATCCCAAATTTCCAAAATACTCGAATAAACCTAGTTCTCCATCAAAAGCCTTTAAGAGGAACATAGTTAGCTAGCTATATATATACATATAGGAGAATTCTAGAACATAAATACATCATATGATATCAAAATATAAAATCCCAAACTAGAGTTCGCGTGCCAAAGATCTCAGACGCTCACCGAGGTGCATCCCGACTTGCCTCTAGAAACAACAACATACATACTGTATGAGAACCAGAGGTTCTCAATATGGTAAAGGTGCCCACATATATAAGATATAAGATCCCAGAAAAGGCAGAGGTAATCCTAGAACTCTGACACTCAGATTTAAAACTTAAAATTATACTTTTCAACCATAATTAAGGTAGATCAGCTAAGGGTCTTAAAATTCTAACTCTAACTTAACTTGATCCTTTTAGCTTCTCACCTTCCTTTGTTCCTTTAGAAATCCAAAGCACAGACAAGCAATGCAGACAAAGAAAATACAATTACAGTAGGTATCAAATTTAGTAAGTAAGCATAATAATCACATATGCAAGTCCAATTAATGCACAATCAAACAAAGCACACATATGCATATGATGTGTATCTATCCTACTCGCTGTGAACTCACGTGTCGGTTATGTCGTTAGAACTTGACACATCCGGCAGCTAACCCGGATATCATCTCTCTGATATACCTCTACACTTTTGGGATATAGTGCCCATCACACTCTTGGGATATAGTGCCCGTCGCATTTTCTAGGATAAAGTGTTTACACACTCTTGGGATATAGCGCCTGCCACACTCTCGGGATATTTTGCCCGTCACACTCATGGGATATAGAGAAAACTTAAACATACTCATCATCAACAATCTCAATCAAGCCTCAATTATCATATTCATAATCATTCATATTTGTTCATTCAATATCATTATGGCCAAAATTCATCAATTATATAATACTTCTGCACTTCTCATTCATAATTCACCGTATCTCAAGCTTCTTTCACTTCCAAGTTACCTCTCCTTTCTAATCCAACCCCTTTCACTATCATTGCAACTCAATTCTAGGGTCTTAGAGTAAAATTAGAGGTTTAGAGGTTCAAAATCATGTTTAAATCACAAAACTCAATTTGCTGAAAAATAGGGCTCCGCGTACATGAACCATGTCCCACGTACACGGAAGTGCTATTTTTTCTAACTCGCATAAGCGCCCCCTGTCCGCGTACGCGAATACCCTGGACAGAGGCGAATGGCTGCATAAGCAGCCTTAAGTCCGCGTACGCACCCCTTCATTATCCTTAAAAAGTTGTTAATAATGCAGATTTCACATTTTACACCTCCAACTTCTGACGTGCATAACTCTTCCGTTAGAAATTGTTTTTCATCTGTTCTTCGAACGACATAAATTTCACAGATCTAATTTTCATATAAAATAAGTTTGAAAAGGTTTTGGGTTCCAAAAGCCAAGTTATAGCCCGCTGAAGTTCAAGCAAAAATTAACTTTTTACAAAAATTCTCAAACCTCTATTTTCACCAAATCAAAACTCAATACCAGCTTTCCATACTTCTAAACAGCACCAAAATCTATCAAACCATTACCTCAACCTTCTCATTCATTCCATTACACATTAATATACTACTTTATCAAATTCACCCCAATAATTCACTTTCTACACAACTTCATACTCAATCAACAAAGTATATCATTATTCATTAAAAATCATAATTCCATCAACTATCTACCACATTTATATCATTAACCAACACACCAATTATCCATGTCCAAATCAACATATATTGCATTAGCGAAAGCCACTAAACATGCACAAAACATACAATTCAACTTATCGTAAGTCATCTAGCCTAAGTTTTTACAACACATTATATATTACATACGAGAAATCAAAATCATACCTTGTCCGATTTCTCCTTATAACAAAGACACCTCAAATATGCGAGACCACAAGCCTCCACCACCAAAATTCAGCAACCAAGCACAACCCAAGCTTCCGATCTCGACAAATATGCTCCAATTCATATATATACTACCTAGTTTATATACAAAATTTCAATACTAAACCACAAGAATCAACTGATTCACTAGGGTTAGAGTTGTCTCACCTTATTGACAAAAAATTGGGTCAAAATCTGGCAAGTCCACTAATTTAGCTTGATCCTAAACGTCAAAACTAACAAAATCTCAACACCAAATCATAGGATTTTTGAAATTGGAGGAGGAGAGAATAGAAACTAAAAAGTGACTTTCTTACTTAATTGAGTGCTGGGCTTCGTAGAGCTCAACGCTGCGGTTGCGTGGCCGTAAACGGTGTGACAATTTAGAACTCCGGATTGAGAGTTATACTGAATTGAAATAGGAGCAATGGTTTGCTCTTTCCTTCTCCCCCTTATCCTATGGCTTCAGCGTGTTTCATTTGAGGGAGGAGGGAGAAGAGCTATAGCTCTTAATATTGGGTGAGTTGGATTGGGAAATGCGCCCATTATGGGCCCTGTTCGATCGGTTTGGCCCGTTCGACCTAATTTTGGACCAAATTTTTTAAAATTAGTGTAAAAAAATGATGAGATAAGTAATAATGAACTTGTGTTTTGAACAATGATCACTAAGATTCTATGCTACTGATATATTGAGATTGATGAGTTGCTATGCACCTAACAAGGACGGAGGTTAATCCTGCTTGTCGAGGTCGCGGCGCCGACGTAAGGACGGTGGTTAATCTCGCTTACATTGAGTTGTGAGATCTGAGATTGAGTATCCCGCTCGCATCTTTTCGAGTCATAAGAGTGTGCCGGACACTATATCCCTGGGGGTACCCATTTTTATTCGTGACCTAAAGGCGACATCCCAAGGGGATGTGTCAGATTGGAAGTTGAATCGACAATGTGATATCACAGCGAATAGGACAGGCATTCATCATGTGCATCTTCTATCTGTTTGCTTGCTTTGCCTATTTGCATCTTTTGTCTAAATGTATAACTTATTTACTTGCTTCCTGAATTACTTGCTATAGATATCAATTACATGTATTTTACTGGTTTGAAATTACTTGCACTTTCTATTGGGATTGAGGAGGCTTGGTAGGCTATGGTGATGGGATCGCATGGAGGATAGGCTAGTGAACACTGTGGGACAGTGGTGTTTACACTTAGTTAGAAAATTCTTAGGACTTTAGATAACCCTTTATGGTTTTTACTTAAATGTTTCTAAGTTGAATCTTATGTGTGACGTGAAGTTTTAGAATTGCCTCTGGCGTCTCAGAACCTTATATCTTATATATTGGGCACTGTTACCATACTTAAAATCTTCGGTTCTGATACCATTTATTGTTGTTTTTCAGATGCAGGTGGCAAGCCATCTCAGTGAGTTTGCGGGATGGTGACAGAGTGGAGGATCGCTTGTTATCTTTTGTATATTTTTGTTATTTTGATATAGTTATACTCTCTCTTTTGTATATTTAACTTGTTGCCATAGAGGCTTACTTTGAGAGTTAGGATGTTACTGTTTTATTTCAAAAACTCTGTTATATTTATATTAACTAGTCGGCCTAAACTTTGCAGGCTGAGGCTAGTATTCTTTTGGCTATTATACACACATTCATATCTATATCCCTTGTGATCTTATATCTTTATCTTTTATACCTTATCATTTACGCTTTTAGTTATTGTGTGTAACACTTCGGGCTTTTGTATTTTTGTTTTCTAAGTCATGAGCTATATTTCTTCATCAAGCTTTTCGTATTATTACTTCCTTAAATATATATATATATATATATATATATATATATATATATATATATATATATATACATATGAGTTTTAGAACTATCGTGACGTTTTGTTATCTTTTGCTCTATGACATGAGGTAAGGATTAGGGTAAAAGGGTGTTACATTAGCTACCGGATGTGTCGGATTCTGGAGATAACTGACACGTGAGCTCATGGCCAGTAGGACAGGCATGCATCATATACATCTATGTGACATTGTTTGGGTGTGCATATTATACTTGGTTTGCCTATGTGAATAAGTCTGTTTAACTGCTAATTGCTATACTTGATGTAATTGCTCTTGATTGTGTTTGAACTTCATTACTTGTGAGTTACTAATTGGTTGGATTATGGTGAATTGGGTGTTGATTGAGTTGCTTGGAGCAAAGTCTGCGATTGATTATGTAATAGGCCGGAGGCCGTGATTGATTTGTGTTTGAGGTTTAGCAAAGTATGAAAAATCAAGCTGGTTCAACATAAACTTAATGAACCTATGCTTAGAACATGTTAATCATTCATTCAATCTAGGTAACTTTTAAGATTCTTATAAGAAAAATATGAGTTTTGGATTGTAGATAATTAACTTATAGTTTATGAAAATGTTTGGGTTTTTGGATGATTAACTGTCGATTTTTAAAAAGGTTCACAACACAAGCAATAATTATTGCGGTTGAAAACAGCTTTCTTTTATATGTATTCTCTTATGACAATTCTGAAACTTCTATGGTGAGACCGTGTGGTTAGGTAGTTTTCACCTCTCTACAGACTTCTTTTTTCAGGACGGACGAGATAGCTTATGAAATTTTCTTCTGTGCATCTGATTGTATATATAGTTATAGTTATAGTTTTAAGAAGTCTGGATTGTAATAATATGTACGTATGTTTATATTTATATATGTATATGAAGGTTGTAATTAAATTTGTTTATATATGTACATTTATAATAAGAAAAAGAACTTTTGATTTTTCAAAAAAAGCAGCGATACGATTTCGAGTTAAAGACTCATATTTTATTATTAAGTATATTGAAGTCGTCGTAATATCCTCGCTATCATTTATCAAATATTCTTATATTTTTTTCTAACTAAATAATTTGTTTTTATTATCGCTAAATTGATTTTATGCTATTGAACTAACATATGAGAAGTTTAATTATTCTTGGGTCATTTGCAATAAATTGATATCTTTTTTTCGATCATTTAGATTACAAACTCGATCCCAAATAAAAGATTAGAGAGTTCGCGATGAAGTCCATAATCCCCTTAATAATCCCCTTTGACATTACCATAAAAAATAATTAGAGTAACAGAGACCACACCCAAAGAAACAAGAACATACAAACCAACTCAAACAATTGCCTAAGTACCTATTAAACCCCTTTTTACCATAGTCTCTTGTAAAAGCAAAAAAGTTAACAGCCCCGTCCCGATCACAAACTCATGAGCTACTTACTACTTCATGAATTCGCACTCGTGTTCAAATAAAATCAATGCAACTAATCATGAATAAAAAGTAACACTCAAATTATATCACTTGCACTTATCACATTCTCTTCACATTCTTTGGCCATATCTCTCCTTTATCTTCACTGCCATAGTTACAATGCCACTATCCTACCCAGCACTTATCGCCAAATCAAGACAATTAATTAATGTTTTTTTTTAATTTAAAATTTAAATTTATTTTGTTAGTTGACTGAATTAAAATTTTTTTATATTATTAACTAAAACTTAAAAAAATATGTGGTCGCGTGCGTACAAATAAAAAAACATGAATATCTAAAGGTAACTTAATTGGACTTAGATTAAAAATTACTTATTAACCGCTTAATGTATTTATTTTAAAATTTTTTATCTTAAAGTATTTTTAAAGATGTTTTTAATTTTTAAAAATTTTAAATATAAGTATATAATATGTTTAGAATAAATGGACAAAAATATACATAAAAAAAAAATTTAAAGTCACAAAAGTACACACTACAGAATCAAAACTTCAATGTACACACCAAAGATGACTAATATTGAATAAAGTAATTTGCTGTTAGAGAGACTCTGTTTCCATTAGTTTAGTATATATGTGGCTATTAAAACGATGAGTTGACACTCCTTATCATTGTTTAGGGTATTTGATGTGAAAAATAATAATTTTGCTTATTTCGAAATTAACAAAATACTATTATTAAATGTTAGAGTGTTATTTTTTTGAAGTAGAATCCAAATAACCATTTTTATATAAATCCAATTATCAACTTCTTAAAGTCACTAATTTCAGCTCTTATCCTAGTGTTTAAATTTAACGTCAATTTCACATTTGTATCATTTGAATCCATCCATTGACTCGAACTAGCATTTTGTTTCCCAGAAAGTAAATGTTACAATAAATTAGCATCTAAAGTCATTTTGTCTTTGTAGTTATCACTTTATCAATTTAGATGAAATACTCACATCTCAACTCAGGTTTCTACTACTTCATTAAAAATGAACAAAACAAAACATGAATATAAAGAAATACTTTCAATAAACACAGTTTATAACTACGTTGCAGAGCATACTTTATACAAAGAACAATGAAAGAACCATCTCTTTAAATTCTCCACTGTTCGCGACTTCAACAACACCACCTCAATACCATGGTAGTATTTGTCACTATTGAAAGAGTTTTTTTTTTCCTTCTTTCTCTTTGTCGTAGTTCTAGTGGATGATCCACCAATGTTACTTAAGCTGGTTTTTCTGTGAAGGAACTCTCTTCCAATTCTCAAACCTCTAGACATATCTTCAACCTCTCACCATAGTTGCCACTTCTTGAGAATTTTGTAAAGGATTATGCTAGGTCACTAATAACTTTTTTAAACAATATGAACAACTACCAATCAAATTAAAATACACTACACTTCTAAATTACCCACCTAAATTTTAATATTAGAATAACCATCCACACACCTAGTGAAATAAATATTCGATATATTTATTGTTTACATTGTTTAGTATTTTCATTATCTACCTATATTTTTTCTTTTATAAAACTAGGATTCAATCAATATAGGGCTCAAAAATGACGCTCTATCCTTTAATAACAGCATTTTGTTGATTTTAAAATAAGTAAAATTAATATTTTAATTTTTACATAAGATATTCTAAACAATGATAAAGAATATCAACTCACCGTTTTAATGACCACGTATACACTAAATTTAATGAAAACGGAACCCTTTTAATGGTAGATTAGTTTCATTTATTGTTAATCATCTTTGATATATACATTGAAATTTGGTGATTTCTTCCAAACCCATGATAAATTTGTGGGTAAGTTACCCTTGCTCATGTGTCATCATCTTAGTCATTGATCAAGTAAAATTTTCAATCTTACATTAATGCATTCAATAAATGTGTTCACACTATATTGTATTTTATGGTATTTACATTATACCACATAACGTATTTATACTGTGTGTAATGTGCAAATTGTTGATTTTACAAATTCCTCCCTAAATACCAAAGAAATCAAAATCTTCCCCAAATACCATTTGAATGTCTATAGCTTCTTCTTCTACCTCTCAAAATACACTTCGAAAGAACTGCTTCTTCTTCAACATCACTGCTTCTTCTACCCTTCTTTCCACTGCTCATTCTTCTCTACCCTTCCTGTAGGTGATGGGTGTGATTTTTCCAGCGATCCACTCGCAAAACCTTCCCCAAATACCCCTGTAATGTCCACTGCTTCTTCTTCTACTACCTCACTGCTTCTTCTACCCTTCCTATAGTTGATGGGTTTGATTTTTTCGGCGACCCACTCGCAAAACCTTCCCCAAATACCCGTGTAATGTCTAGAGCTTCCTCTTTTATTACGCTGCTCCTCGAACCATTCGTGTAGGTGAAGCGTTTGATTGTTCCGGCGACCCAGTTGCAAAACCTTCCCCCAAATACCGCTTTAATGTCCACAGCCTCTTCTTCTACCTCATTCCTCAGATTTCTTCGGTCACTCATCTTTATTGACAGATTTGTCCGAACCCCGTCGAAGACCCTGCCTACTACTTCTTTGTCTAGGGTTACGCGGGTGTCCTATTCTGTGATTCACAGGCAGAGTGAAGTATTTCCGAAACCGTCGAAGAAGGTAACTCATCCCCATTCTGGTAACGGTTCCTGCGACCGACGTGCAAAACCCCTTCGAAAAACCACTGTAAGGCCTGCTGCTTCTTCTTCTAAGTAATTCGTTTGTTTTTTGTTGTCGATTTTGACAACCAATTTTGCGTGATTTGTTCTGATTTTCACTTTCTTTAATCACCGTTGATCGAAGCAGATTGTTTCCATTTGAATGCAATAGTTGATAATAGTTGTTCATGGTGGTGGTTAATGTTAATCAGATTGATGGCCAGTGATGCGTGCTCCTCAAACACAAGACGAGGCAGAGGCAAAGTAGGCGGAGAACAGGAACTGATAGCTGGATATACAAGTTCAAGTTCGCTTCAACCTGGGAATGTAAAAGATGGTATGGCCCCAAAATGCTTCTACGAAAAATATGCCATCTGTTACATGTCAAAGACAGATACCAACTCGAATAGGCTATTTTTTGGATGCCCATTGTTAAAGGTAAGGACCCAATTCTTCATGTATGATCACTAAGTTTATGCTAAATTTGGGTTGATTTTGAATTTTTGGAATGGAGGTTTAGAATATAGATTTTGGTTATTTTTCCTAGCTCAAGTTGTTGTGGATGTGATTTTGAATTGTTTGGAATGGCATGCCTATTGGTTATGAAAATTGATATGGTCGTCATAAACGAGCTATAACTCGGCATGGTCCGTTATAACTCCTCTATTCATGAGCCATAACTCGGTCAGATAAATACCTCATCATAACCAACGATAAAACGGTAATGTCATCAAGGGACGTTACCTGTCCCCTCGTAACCGACTTTAAATACAAGGGACGTTACCTATCTTCTGGTAACCGACTTTAAATACTAGAAAGCGTAACAGCCGAGGAATAAAGGATATAAAAGCCAGGTAAGGTATTTTCTTCGGAAGATAAGAGATAACACAATATACTGACTTAAGCTTTGGAGTGCCTTTGCAGGTACACTCCCCCTCATTTGTTTGCACCACCTACGTTACATCAGAGAGAAAAGCTCGGAATCTGAGGATCGGACGATCAGCCCCAAAGATAATAAGCTCGGTTAATACTCCCATTTCTCAAGCAAGAACAATTGGCACCCACCGTGGGGCCGAGGAAATAAAATCTTTCTTTTGGTCCCATTACCCCTGCTTACGCCAATGGCCGATGCACCGCCTCGTTCGCTATCCGAGCTCATGCAGATGATAGCTGAGTTATAACAAGCCAACCAGTGGATGGCCAACGAAAATCAAATAATGGCCGCTCAAATCGCTGAACTGAACCATGTTCGAATAGAACACAACGACGCTCAACACCAGCAAAGAGAGAATGATGGGCATCATTCACACTCCCATGTCTCAGAGACCATCCGAGCTGATGTAATTCACCCCGAAAATGAAAAAGAAGGAACCGATGATCATGTGGGACCCTTCACCAAGGAAGTGATGGACTTTGAGTTGCCGAAGAGATTCACTCTACCACTAACACTCACACCTTATGATGGCCTCGGGGACCCGAAAAAATTTCTCAAGAAATTCCGATCAATAATGATCGTTAACGGTGCATCTGACACCATTTTATGTCGTTGTTTTCCAAATTATTTAGACGGTCCTACACTTGAATGGTTGTGTGCTTTGCCTGCAGGTTCTATTTCGCGATTTCAACAACTAGCCAAGCTGTTCGAAGAGCACTTCGCCGGATCCGCAATATATCTGCATGACTCTGACTATCTGAACACCATTAAGCAAGGCCAGAATGAAAGCCTAAAAGACTATATGACTTATTTCACCAAAATAGCCATCAGCATACTTGATCTCCACCCAGAAGTCCATTTGCACGCACTCAAAAGCGGCCTCCGACCTGGAAAGTTCCAAGAGACCATTGCGATAGCGAAGCCAAAAACCCTAGCCGAATTCTGGGAAAGAGCAAAAAGGCAAATCGATATCGAGGAGCTCAGACAAGCCCAAAAATCTGATAGAACAACCTACAGAGACGACGATAAAACTCCAACTAGTAAGAAAGGTTTCAAAGTAACACCTCGATTTGATTCTTACACGCAGTTTAACGCTAAACGAGAGGACATTATCAAAGAAATTCTAAATTCAAAGCTCATCAAGCCACCACGAAAGGCCGGCACCTACCAGGACACTAAAAATGTAGACAAATCTAAGTATTGTGCCTTCCACCAGAAGCACGGCCACACAACTGATGACTGTGTGGTAGCAAAGGATCTTTTAGAACGTTTAGCGGCAGGGCCACCTTGACAAGTACATCAGCGGCCACATTAAAAAACGTTCCACGGCCCCGAGGAACGAAGATTCATCGAATCAACAACACCGGGGAAAAGAAAGGACAACGTCAAGTCAATATGAAAAACCCCGAGGTATAATCAATTATATTTCAAGTGGATACGCCAGTGGAGGGTCATCAAGCTCGGCAAGAAAATGATCGTATCGAGCTATATGCTCGATAGATGAGATCCCCCCTGAACCAACTATCTCAACACAACTTCCACAAGTGACATTCACACACGCCGACTTCAATTCAAGCGTACACAACTTGGATGACCCTGTAGTCATCACCCTTCAATTAGGAGATCTATTGGTAAAGAAAGTACTTCTGGATCCAAGAAGCAGTGCAGACGTTCTATTTTACACAACATTCCAAAAAATGAAGCTCAGCGACAACGCACTCCAGCAAACAAGAGGAGACCTCGTCGGATTCTTGGACAAACGAGTACCAATCTTGGGGTCAGTGTGGTTACAAACCACACTGGGTGAGCATCCTCTTTCCAAAACATGTGATATTCAATATTTAGTCGTTGACTGCTTTAGCCTATACAACCTCATACTAGGCCGTCCTTTTTTGAATAAGTTCGGCGCTATTGTATCTACAGTTCACCTGTGTGTCAAGTTTCCTTCGTAGCATAACCAAGTTGTAACTGGTTTCTAGTTACGTGTTCTTGTTTTACCTATACATACGTATACATTTTATGTTATATATTTTTGTGAGTTAGTTATCGAAGTGCCCTACTAATTTCAATAGCATATGAAGGCTAATATGTTGTAGTAAGTCAGTCCGAATACCAGAAAGAAACAACCTTTTTTTTAGTGACATGAATGCTGAATATTGCAGTCATGTTATAACTCAATTTTCGGAAATTCTATAAGAGTAGCAAGGAGAATAGCATGACAATATAGAATGATGATTTGGTGACTTCTGATGCTACGATTTTAGGAAATTGCACGATCGGCAAAAATTCCTTCCGGCAAGTGCACCGGTTATCGTCAAGTAAAAACTCACAATAGAGTGAGGTCGAATCCCACAAGGATTGGTTGAGTGAGCAATTCGGATTAGAAGTGTGTTCTAGTTGAGCGGAATCAAGATTTAGATGAGAATTGCGGAATGTAAAATTGGCGGGAAACGTAAATGGCAAGAAATTGAAATTGCGGAATCTTAAATTGCATGAATTAAAGAGCGAGAAGCTAAACTGCTGAAATTAAAAAGGGATCGGGGTGATTGCATGAATTTAATTGCAGAATGTAAAGAGAAAGTGGTAGATCAGAAATGGGGAATTCATTGGGTTTCAGGAGATATTGAGATCTCCGAATCAAAACATTTTTATCCCTTCCTCAACCAATGCGTTCATTGAATTTTGCTTGGCAATCTTATATGATTGGATCCCAATCCCTTGGCTCACCAATTCTCTCTAAAAACAAACAAATTCCCAATCCCTTGGTTTAAATGTTCATAAGAAGAGATGACGCTCGATCACTGATTATACCACACAGTTTCATGAACCATAATTTGGTAGGATTACATGTCACAATATCCATCCAAACCCCAATCCAATTCACTGTGAGAAAGCTTCTCTAGCATGAATCCTCCATTCCTTTCCCAAGGTTCCGAAGGATTCCAATTATGGATAGTTTCTTTCCCAAGACAACTAACCAATGGAATTAGATCGAGAAGCTTTCTAACAAAAATTCAAGAGAAAAGATTGAAGAAGAAGATAAAAACTATTATTGATTCATTGAATTACAATAGAGCTCCCTAACCCAATGAAAGGGGGTTTAGTGAGTCATAGCTCTGAATTCAATTACAAAAAGTATGAAAACTCGAAAAATGATCAAAAGTCCCTTACTAACTTAAATTCTATCTTATTTATACACTTTCTAAATTGAGCTTCTGTTGTGTTTCTTGGGCTTTGAGGCCTTTCCCTGATTTCTTTTTGCTTTGGGTTTATGATCCATAATCCTGATGAGGCTGCTGATCCAATTCTGTAACATTCATTGAGCCAACTTAGTGATAATCAAGTAATGACACATGACTCAACAAATTGAAATTCCAGACTCATCAATTCTTCAGGCCCAATCCCATAAACCATGATATTCAATTGGGTTTCATACCAGAGTACGTTTAAGTTAATGTTTGTGCTCAAATGCTAACTTAAACTGCAATATCTTTGGCCCAGAAACCTTTTCAAATAGTGGCGTTTAAGTTGCAGTTTAAGCTTAAACTGCAACTTAAACGCCAGACACTTCCAGTGATGCCTTTTGTGGAAGCACGTTTAAGTTCCAGTTTAAGCTTAAACTGGAACTTAAACGTTGGACACTCCTGGAGGTGGTATAACTCAAGCACGTTTAAGCTTCAGTTTAAGGTTAAACTGAAGCTTAAACGTGGAAATGGAAGAAAGCAACCCTGGAGGGTAAAGTAGTCGAACACGTTTAAGCTTCAGTTTAAGGTTAAACTGAAGCTTAAACGTGGAAATGAAGAAAGCAACCCTGGAGTGTGGAATGGTCGAACACGTTTAAGCTCCAGTTTAAGGTTAAACTGAAGCTTAAACGTGGAAATGAAGAAAGCAACCCTGGAGGATGATGCGCTATAACTGGGTATAGCTACGATTAAGGGAAATTGCACAAACGGCAAAATTCCTTCCGGCAAGTGCACCGGTTATCGTCAAGTAAAAACTCACAATAGAGTGAGGTCGAATCCCACAAGGATTGGTTGAATGAGCAATTCGGATTAGAAGTTTGTTCTAGTTGAGCGGAATCAAGATTTAGATGAGAATTGCGGAAGATTAAATTGCATGAATTAAAGAGCGAGAAATTAAAGTGCTGAAATTAAAAGGGATGGGGGTGATTGCATGAATTGAAATTGCAGAATGTAAATAGAAAGTGTAGATCAGAATGGGGAGTTCATTGGGTGTTAGGAGATATTGAGATCTCCGAATCAAAACATTTTTATCTCTTCCTCAACCAATGCATTCATTGAATTTTGCTTGGCAATCTTATATGATTGGATCCCAATCCCTTGGCTCACCAATTCTCTCTAAAAACAAACAAATTCCCAATCCCTTGGTTTAAATGTTCATAAGAAGAGATGATGCTTGATCACTGATCATACCACACAGTTTCATGGACCACAATTTGGTAGGATTACATGTCACAATATCCATCCAAACCCCAATCCAATTCACTGTGAGAAAGCTTCTCTAGCATGAATCCTCCATTCCTTTCCCAAGGTTCCGAAGGATTCCAATTATGGATAGTTTCTTTCTCAAGACAACTACCCAATAGAATTAGATCGAGAAGCTTTCTAACAAAACTCAAGAGAAAAGATTGAAGAAGAAGATAAAACTATTATTGATTCATTGAATTACAATAGAGCTCCCTAACCCAATGAAAGGGGTTTAGTGAATCATAGCTCTGAATTCAATTACAAAAGTATGAAAATTCCAAAGTGTCAAAAAGTAAGTCAGGGGCTGGATTCCCCTTCAATCCCCCCTCCAGGGGCTGGATTCCCCTTCAATCCCCCCTCCTTCTCAAATGCAGAAACTAAGGCCTTTAAATAGGCTCCCTAAATTACAAAATGAAAATGAAATTAAAAGCAAATTACAATCAAATGAAAAAAACTATTCTAGATGATTCTTGTGGCCTTGATTTGGTGTTGTTGATGGGCCTTGCTTGCTTGAAGGGTAGAGTGACATAATTGATCCAAAAAGGATAATGATCCATTAAACTACACTCAAACGTTGCACCCCCCTTTCTTGAGTCGTCACTTTGTTCTCTTGTCAACCTTGCCAATTTGATGCCAAATATAGACTATTATACCTCGTTGGAAAGCTATGGATGTCAGCTTTCTAACGCAACTGGAAGCACCTCAATTGGATCTCTATAGCTCAAGTTATACTCCATGGAAGGTGAAGAGGTCAGCTGGCCTGATTGCATGTTGGTACTATGCTCTTCTATGCACATTACGGGGCTATTTTCTCCCTCAATTTTTAGTATCCACCATGCATGCCATATATTCTTGGAAAGCTCTAGATGTCTTCTTTCCAATTCATTTTGAATCACCTCATTTGGAGTTTTGTAGCTCAAGTTATTTATGTTTGAAGAAGGCATGGTCAAGCTGTTCCATATAACACGTTTAAGCTCCAGTTTAAGGTTAAACTGGAGCTTAAACGTGGAATGCTTCCTGGAGGGTAATTGTGTCGAACACGTTTAACCTCCAGTTTAAGGTTAAACTGGAGGTTAAACGTGGAAATGCTCCCTTGGTGAAATTCTCATTCTGGCGTTTAACTTCCAGTTTAAGGTTAAACTGGAGGTTAAACGCCAGTTTCAGCATTTCTCAACTTCCATGATTCTGGCGTTTAACTTCCAGTTTAACCTTAAACTGGAGGTTAAACGCCACTTTCAGCATTATATGGCTTGGTAGTTTAAGTTCCAGTTTAAGCTTAAACTGGAGCTTAAACTCCACATGTGATCTTCAAGCTTCCTTTGTTGATTTTGTTGCTTCCTTGCCTAGCCTCTTCTTCCCTGAAATCATCCAAACAATTGCATCAAAGTCTTGCAAAATTTCATGAGAATTCTTCCATTCATAGCATTCAAGGAATATAACTAAAAACTCATGGAATTTGCATCAAAATCTTCATGTTTGAATGATTTAAGGCAAGCATGACTATTTGGCCCAAATGATTACTTAAGGCTCAAGAAAATGCATAAAACAACTAAAAATAAAAGAAAAAGGCTAGTGAAACTAGCCTAAGATGCCTTGGCATCAGAGGAGAATTTTGGTCGAACACGTTTAAGCTCCAGTTTAAGGTTAAACTGGAGCTTAAACGTGGAAATGGCTCCCTGGTGCATTTCTCATTTCTGGCGTTTAACTTCCAGTTTAAGGTTAAACTGGAGGTTAAACGCCACTTTCAGCTTTTCCTCAGCTTTCATGATTTTGGCGTTTAAGCTCCAGTTTAAGCTTAAACTGGAGCTTAAACGCCACTGATAGTTCCCAGCATTATATGGCTTGGCAGTTTAAGTTCCAGTTTAAGCTTAAACTGGAACTTAAACTCCACATGTGATATTCAAGCTTCCTTTATTGATTTTGTTGCTTCCTTGCCTAGCCTCTTCTTCCCTGAAATCATCTAAACAACTGCATCAAAGTCTTGCAAAATTTCATGAGAAATCTTCCATTCATAGCATTCAAGTAATATAACTAAAAACTCATGGAATTTGCATCAAAATCATACTGTTTGGATGGTTCATTGCTTTGTTATTCATTTAACCATTCTTGGTTACTTTAAGCTCAAGAAAATGCATAAAACAACTAAAACTAACAGAAAAATGCTAGTGAAACTAGCCTAAGATGCCTTGGCATCACAACACCAAACTTAATACTTGCTTGTCCCTAAGCAAGTCCTGAGTTATTTGAGAAGAAAGTATGAAACAGAAAGCAATTACATTGGCTATATTAGTAAGCACTTGAAGTTCATCAGAAGGGTTTTATGCAGAAAGTTGCAGCATCACTTTTTCATTCTTATCAGGTAAGATTATCACTTTTTCATTGCATCCATCAAACACTGCTATGGCCTCTTGTTATTCTTATGTCCTTGGCACTTTTCTCTTCTTTGTTTTTCTTTTTCTTAGAGCTCCTTTGCTCCTTGTTTGCTCAGTGTCATGTGTTGCACAAGCCTTTGGCATTTTCTTTTTCTTATCAGTGCACTACACATATCCACTACAGGCATTTTAGTTCACATTTCTTCTTGAGAAATTGGTGCCCAGCACCTCTTTGTGTGACTAAATGTTTTGTATTTAGGTTGCTCTTGATAATGGACTTTTGGTTGATAATCCCGGGTTAGTTAACCCAAGTTACCAAGTGTTGAAACACTCCTCAGAACCTATTCATCCAAGCATATCCTTAATACATAAACACCACAGGCATTTGTCTCAGAAGTTCAAACCATTGGTGCCTAGCTTATTTTCTCAATTTTTTTGCTTTTTGGTTGCCCTTTTTCAGTGGCTTTTTCTTCTTCTTTTTCTTTCTTTTTCATGGCCAAAGACATTTATTCATCAAGATCCATAGATAGTATTCAAACTTCTACACAAAAATGATAATTCTACACTCAATTTCCAGTGATCTGACTAAACAATCAAGCATGCATACCACCACTTAATTCTACTTGATTTGTCACTAATTGAGCCAAGTTACTTTTGTTCAAACTTTTCTTTTATTTTTGGAAACAGAACAAGCATGGCAAGCATTTGTTTAAGAAGCTGAAGTTATATCCAAACATCTAGGCATTCACTTTATTCAAAGCAGTAAACCAACACTCTTCACATTCCAGAAAGATTCAACAATTACAGTTTAAACCAGAACAAGCATGCTTTTGTTTGCCTTTTAAAGAATGGTCAAGGAACAACACCACCTTGTGAAATTTCTTGTTTTCTCTTTGTTGCCAGGAAACAATTTGATTTCTCCTTCTTCTCCTAGTTGTTGCTTCATGTTCTTTCTAAGATCCTTGTTTCCTTTCCTGAAAAGAGTGATGAAGTTGCTTGCTTCTCAAGCACTTGAGTGGTTAGCTCAACTATGTATGGGCAAGTGTCTGAGTCTTAAGTTGGTGTGTGAACACCAAACTTAGTCTCCTACTTACTCCTCTGCTCTTTGAATCCTTGAATTCTCCTTGGAATGAAGTTGCTGCTAAGGATTTTAAGCATTTCTGTGATTGCTTAGAATGGTTGTTCCTTTCATATAATTCAAAGGTTGTTGTGTTCAGTTGATCTGTATGGTGGAACACCAAACTTAGAGTCACACATTCCCCTTTGAATTATTGATCCACGAATTCATTGTTTGGTGTGAAACACCAAACTTAATTCTTTGCAATGCACATAAACTACTTCACCTTTTTATTGAAACAAATAAAAGAAACAGCAAAGGAGTATTACCTCAGGTTGGGTTGCCTCCCAACAAGCGCTTCTTTAACGTCATTAGCTTGACGGTCAGCTTCCTCAGTTGAGGTGATATTTAACCTTGTCCTTCTCCTCCACATCTCCCAAGTAATGTTTGAGTCTTTGACCATTCACAGTGAAGGTTCGTTGTGACTTTTCTTCCATGATTTCTACTTGTCCATATTGGGAGACCTTGGTGACAAGGAATGGTCCAGACCACCTTGATTTTAGCTTCCCTGGAAATAGCTTCAGCCTAGAATTGTAGAGCAATACTTTTTGTCCCTCTTCAAATTTCCTTGGGGCTATGTTGCTGTCATGCTTCTTCTTTGCTCTTTCTTTGTAAATTTTGGCATTCTCATAAGCTTCAGCTCTGAATTCTTCCAACTCTTGAATTTGCAACATCCTTCTTTCTCCAGCAGCTTTGCTGTCCAAGTTCAAGAGTTTCAAGGCCCAGAATGCCTTGTGCTCCAACTCCAGTGGCAAATGGCAAGCTTTTCCATATACTAGTTGGTAAGGAGACATTCCAATTGGTGTTTTGAAAGCTGTCCTATATGCCCAAAGAGCATTATCTAGCTTAATCGACCAGTCCTTCCTTGAAGTTCCCACAGCCTTTTCCAGGATTCTTTTGAGTTCCCTATTAGATATTTCGGCTTGCCCACTTGTCTGTGGATGGTATGGTGTGGCTACCTTGTGTTTGACTCCATATTTTAGAAGCAATGCCTCTAATGGTTTGTTGCAGAAGTGGCTTCCTCCATCACTGATGATTGCTCTTGGAACCCCAAAACGGCAAAAAATGTGTTTTCTGAGGAAGTTCATGACTACCTTATTATCATTGGTTGGAGTTGCTATTGCTTCAACCCATTTGGAGACATAGTCTACTGCCACAAGAATGTAATTATTTGAGTATGAGGTGGGAAAGGGTCCCATGAAATCTATCCCCCATACATCAAACAATTCAAGTTCCAGAATGAATTGTTGTGGCATTTCATTTCTTCTTGGCAGGTTCCCCGCTTTCTGGCATTCATGGCAGTGCTTCACTAGTTCCTTTGCATCTTTGAAGATAGTGGGCCAATAAAAACCACACTGCAACACCTTAGCTGCTGTTCTTTCTCCTGCAAAATGTCCTCCATAAGTGGAGCCATGGCAGTCCCATAAGACTTCCCTTCCTTCTTCCTCTGATATGCATCTTCTGAGTATGCCATCCGAACATTTTTTGAACAAGTATGGTTCGTCCCAGATGAAGTATTTGGCATCATTTACCAATTTATTCCTTTGATGCTTGTTAAATTCCAACGGCAAACTCCCAGTGGCCTTGAAGTTTGCTATGTCTGCAAACCAGGGTGCTTTGTGAATTACCATGAGTTGTTCATCAGGAAAGCACTCATTTATATGTGTGCTTTGTGTGCTTCCTTCTTCACATGGTATCCTTGATAAATGGTCTGCCACCTTGTTCTCTACACCCTTCTTGTCTTTGATTTCAATGTCAAATTCCTGCAACAAAAGAACCCATCTAATAAGTCTTGGTTTGGATTCTTGTTTAGCAAGTAAGTATTTTAAAGCTGAATGATCAGTGAAGACAATGACTTTAGATCCAATGAGATAGGATCTAAATTTGTCAAATGCAAAGACTATTGCCAAGAGTTCTTTTTCAGTGGTTGTGTAATTCCTTTGGTTATCATTCAAGACTTTACTGGCATAATAAATCACATGTACCAAATTGTCTTTCCTTTGTCCTAACACTGCCCCAATAGCAAGGTCTGATGCATCACACATCAGTTCAAAAGGTAAGTTCCAATCAGGTGGGGCAATGATAGGTGCAGAGGAAAGTTTTTGCTTCAAAAGTTCATAGGCTAGCATGCAATTTTTATCAAATACAAAGGGTGTATCAGAGACAAGCAAGTTACTCAAAGGTTTGGCTATTTTAGAAAAGTCTCTAATAAACCTTCTGTAAAAGCTAGCGTGTCCCAAAAAACTCCTAACTGCCTTGACATTACTTGGTGGAGGTAGTTTTTCAATGAGTTCCACCTTAGCTCTGTCCACCTCAATGCCTCTATTATAGATTTTGTGGCCAAGGACTATTCCTTCTGTGACCATGAAATGACACTTTTCCCAGTTTAATAATAAGTTGGTCTCTTGGCATCTCTTAAGCACCAAGGCAAGGTGGTGTAGGCAGCTAGGAAAAGAATCTCCAAACACAGAAAAATCATCCATGAAAACCTCAATAAATTTTTCAATCATGTCCGAAAAGATGGACAGCATGCATCTTTGGAAAGTGGCAGGTGCATTGCACAATCCAAAGGGCATGCGTCTATAAGCAAAAACTCCATATGGACAAACAAATGATGTTTTCTCTTGATCTCTTGGATCAACTACTATCTGATTATAGTCTGAGTATCCATCCAGAAAGCAATAGTAAGCATGTCCTGCAAGCCTTTCAAGCATCTGATCCATGAATGGGAGTGGGAAATGATCTTTTCTGGTGGCTTCATTGAGCTTCCTGTAGTCTATGCACATCCTCCACCCAGTGACAATTCTTGTGGGTATGAGTTCGTTCCTCTCATTTGGCACCACAGTTATGCCACCTTTCTTGGGAACTACATGAATGGGACTAACCCATGGGCTATCAGAAATGGGGTAGATTACCCCTGCCTGCCATAACTTCATGACCTCCTTTTGTACCACTTCTTTCATGACGGGATTCAATCTTCTCTGAGCTTGAATGGAGGGTCTAGCATCCTCTTCTAACAAGATTTTATGCATGCATATGGATGAACTTATCCCCTTCAAATCAGCTAGGGTCCATCCAATGGCATCTTGATGAGTTTGTAGCACCTTGATCAATTCTTCTTCCTGTTCTTGGATCAGGGCAGAGCTAATGATAACAGGATGGCTCTCATCACTACCCAAGTATGCATACTTGAGATTAGGGGGCAATGCTTTGAGCTCAGGTTTTGGTGCTTCCTTCTCTTCTTTCACTCTCTCTGGCATGCTTGGCATGGTTGTTTCAGCAGCCTTGATGTCACTAACTTCAATATCCTTGGTGAACTCCTCCTCTGCCACTTCCTTTGTTGTTTCCTCAAAGGTTTCTTGTACTACAATGTCCACTGCATCCACCCTCATGCATTCCTTTAGTGATTCTGATGGATAGCTCATTGCCTTGAATACGTTAAACACCAATTGCTCATCATGTAGTCTAAGAGTGAGTTCACCCTTTTGGACATCTATGATGGCTCCAGCAGTAGCCAGGAAGGGTCTTCCCAGGATTATCGAAGCTTTGGCTTCTTCCTCCATATCTAACACCACAAAATCGGCAGGAAATATAAAATCTCCCACTTTCACCAACAAATCCTCAACTATCCCATGAGGGAATTTAAAAGTTCGATCTGCCAATTGGAGGGCCATTCTTGTTGGTTTGGCTTCCTCAATCTTCATTCTTCTCATCATTGTTAGAGACATCAAATTGATACTGGCCCCTAAGTCACACAAGGCCTTCTCCACCATGACTTCTCCTATGATGCAGGGGATTTGGAAACTGCCTGGATCCTTCAATTTCTGAGGCAATTTGTGTTGAATGATGGCACTGCATTCTTCAGTCAACAACACAGTTTCATCATTTCTCCAGCTTCTCTTCTTGGTCATTAATTCCTTTAAGAATTTTGCATAGAGTGGCATTTGCTCTATTGCCTCAGCAAACGGAATGTTGATTTGAAGCTTCTTGAAAATCTCCAAGAATCTGGAGAATTGGCCATCCTTTTCACTTTTCATCAAACGTTGAGGATATGGTGCTTTAGGTGTATAAGGCTTCAGGACCTCTTTTTCTTTTTCTTTTGTTGCAGACGGTGTAAAGGATTGTCCCTGTTTCTTGTCTCTCACATTTTCCTTTGCTTCATCCTCTGTGGTTTCCTTTGAGATCTCCTTTAGCTTCTTTCCACTTCTGAGGGTTATGGCCTTACATTCTTCCCTTGCAATAGCCTTGGCAGCATGAGAAACGCTTGGCCCAGGGGTTTGCTTAGACAAATACCCAATTTGATTTTCTAGCTTCTGGATGGCAGCTCCTTGGTTTTGCAAGTTAGAATTTACTTCTTCCTTAAAGGCTTTCAATTCGGTTATGTCTTGACCCATGGTTGCAAGCATTCCTTCTATCCTGTTTAATTGATCTTGAAATTGTTGGTTCGGATTAGGTTGGGCAGGTTGATTATTTTGGCCATGATATGGTGGTTGGGAGTAAGTGTTTTGTGTGGCTTGGTATGATCTTTGGTTGGAGTTTTGGTATGTGGAATTGTTATGTTGGTTGGGGTTGTAAGGTTTGTGGTTTTGTGGTTGGGTTTGCTGGTTTCCCCACCCAAAGTTTGGGTGGTTTTTCCAGCCTGGGTTGTAAGTGTTGGAATGTGGATCATATGGTTGCCTTTGTTGATTTCCCACATAGTTGGCCTCTTCCCAATCACCTCCTTCAGTGCTTACTTCCTCTTGATCTTGTGTGTGTATTGCAGCCACTTGATTTGTTTCTAATTTCCTGGTGAGCTCTGCTAGTTGCTTGGCAAACACCTTGTTTTGGGCTAGAATTGTATCAACATGGTTCAGCTCCATGACTCCCTTAGTGTTGTGTCTCTCTGAAGCATAGTAGTACTCATTCTCAGCCACTGTCTCAATCACTTCAATGGCTTCTTCCACAGTCTTTTTCCTGTTCAATGAACCTCCTGATGAATGGTCTACAGCCTTCCTTGATTCATAAGAAAGTCCATCATATAAAATATGCAATTGCACCCAGTCATGGAACATGTCTGGTGGGCATTTCCTTGTCAAATCCTTGAACCTCTCCCATGCCTCGTAGAGAGTTTCACCATCTTGTTGTCTAAAAGTCTGAACCTCAGATCGAAGCCTATTGACCTTTTGTGGGGGGTAGAAACATGCCAGAAACTTGCTTTCCACCTCATCCCAGGTTGTTAGGCTCCCCCTTGGGAATGATTCCAGCCACTTAGCTGCCTTGTCCCTAAGTGAAAATGGGAAAAAGAGCAGTTTATAGGCATCTTCCTGGACTCCATTGGACTTCACAGTGTCGCAAATTCTCAAGAATTTTGTGAGATGTTGGTTTGGATCTTCATTAGCACTCCCACCAAATGAACAATAATTCTCCACCAGTGATATTAGCTGTGGTTTGAGTTCAAAATTGTTGGCCTGAATGGGTGGTTTCTGAATGTTGCTACCACAATTCCCAGAGGTTGGGTTTATGTATGAACCAAGAACCCTCCTCTCGGGAATGGCATTGTTTCCATCAGCTCTCTCATGGTTGTGAACTTCTCTATCCATGTTGAGATCTAGAGCTTCCTCAAAATTGTCCTCAGATTCTCCTTCAGATTCTTCTTCTCCCAGTACTCTCTTCCTTCTTGCTTCCCTTCTAAGTTTATGAAGGGTCCTCTCTGGTTCGGTATATGGAGGAGTTGATGTCTCTCCTCTCCTACCTGTCATACAAGAACACAACACAGGCAACAAACAAGTGAAATACTCTTGGTTAATGGAAGAGTATGGTTAGAGCAGTTGAGGAATTAATTCAAATAGTTAGTGAGTCAGTGAGTTAGTTGCTTGAATTTAAAGGCATAAAGAAAGAAAGCAAGTAACAGAGTGCAGAAATTAAAATTTAACAAGTAACTTGAACTGAATTAACAAAACAAGAAAAATGCTCAATCTAGTTAACTTCCAATTTGAGAATTGTCAATCGAAAACCAATCCCTGGCAACGGCGCCATAAACTTGATGCTACGATTTTAGGAAATTGCACGATCGGCAAAAATTCCTTCCGGCAAGTGCACCGGTTATCGTCAAGTAAAAACTCACAATAGAGTGAGGTCGAATCCTACAAGGATTGGTTGAGTGAGCAATTCGGATTAGAAGTGTGTTCTAGTTGAGCGGAATCAAGATTTAGATGAGAATTGCGGAATATAAGATTGGCGGGAAACGTAAATGGCAAGAAATTGAAATTGCGGAATCTTAAATTGCATGAATTAAAGAGCGAGAAGCTAAACTACTGAAATTAAAAAGGGATCGGGGTGATTGCATGAATTTAATTGCAGAATGTAAAGAGAAAGTGGTAGATCAGAAATGGGGAATTCATTGGGTTTCAGGAGATATTGAGATCTCCGAATCAAAACATTTTTATCCCTTCCTCAACCAATGCGTTCATTGAATTTTGCTTGGCAATCTTATATGATTGGATCCCAATCCCTTGGCTCACCAATTCTCTCTAAAAACAAACAAATTCCCAATCCCTTGGTTTAAATGTTCATAAGAAGAGATGACGCTCGATCACTGATTATACCACACAGTTTCATGAACCACAATTTGGTAGGATTACATGTCACAATATCCATCCAAACCCCAATCCAATTCACTGTGAGAAAGCTTCTCTAGCATGAATCCTCCATTCCTTTCCCAAGGTTCCGAAGGATTCCAATTATGGATAGTTTCTTTCCCAAGACAACTAACCAATGGAATTAGATCGAGAAGCTTTCTAACAAAAATTCAAGAGAAAAGATTGAAGAAGAAGATAAAAACTATTATTGATTCATTGAATTACAATAGAGCTCCCTAACCCAATGAAAGGGGGTTTAGTGAGTCATAGCTCTGAATTCAATTACAAAAAGTATGAAAACTCGAAAAATGATCAAAAGTCCCTTACTAACTTAAATTCTATCTTATTTATACACTTTCTAAATTGAGCTTCTGTTGTGTTTCTTGGGCTTTGAGGCCTTTCCCTGATTTCCTTTTGCTATGGGTTTATGATCCATAATCCTGATGAGGCTGCTGATCCAATTCTGTAACATTCATTGAGCCAACTTAGTGATAATCAAGTAATGACACATGACTCAATAAATTGAAATTCCAGACTCATCAATTCTTCAGGCCCAATCCCATAAACCATGATATTCAATTGGGTTTCATACCAGAGTACGTTTAAGTTAATGTTTGTGCTCAAATGCTAACTTAAACTGCAATATCTTTGGCCCAGAAACCTTTTCAAATAGTGGCGTTTAAGTTGCAGTTTAAGCTTAAACTGCAACTTAAACGCCAGACACTTCCAGTGATGCCTTTTGTGGAAGCACGTTTAAGTTCCAGTTTAAGCTTAAACTGGAACTTAAACGTTGGACACTCCTGGAGGTGGTATAACTCAAGCACGTTTAAGCTTCAGTTTAAGGTTAAACTGAAGCTTAAACGTGGAAATGGAAGAAAGCAACCCTGGAGGGTAAAGTAGTCGAACACGTTTAAGCTTCAATTTAAGGTTAAACTGAAGCTTAAACGTGGAAATGAAGAAAGCAACCCTGGAGTGTGGAATGGTCAAACACGTTTAAGCTCCAGTTTAAGGTTAAACTGAAGCTTAAACGTGGAAATGAAGAAAGCAACCCTGGAGGAGAATTTTGGTTGAACACATTTAAGCTCCAGTTTAAGGTTAAACTGGAGCTTAAACGTGGAAATGGCTCCCTGGTGCATTTCTCATTTCTGGCGTTTAACTTCCAGTTTAAGGTTAAACTGGAGGTTAAACGCCACTTTCAGCTTTTCCTCAGCTTTCATGATTTTGGCGTTTAAGCTCCAGTTTAAGCTTAAACTGGAGCTTAAACGCCACTGATAGTTCCCAGCATTATATGGCTTGGCAGTTTAAGTTCCAGTTTAAGCTTAAACTGGAACTTAAACTCCACATGTGATATTCAAGCTTCCTTTATTGATTTTGTTGCTTCCTTGCCTAGCCTCTTCTTCCCTGAAATCATCTAAACAACTGCATCAAAGTCTTGCAAAATTTCATGAGAAATCTTCCATTCATAGCATTCAAGTAATATAACTAAAAACTCATGGAATTTGCATCAAAATCATACTGTTTGGATGGTTCATTGCTTTGTTATTCATTTAACCATTCTTGGTTACTTTAAGCTCAAGAAAATGCATAAAACAACTAAAACTAACAGAAAAATGCTAGTGAAACTAGCCTAAGATGCCTTGGCATCAACTTCCATGACAAATCATGCTGCCTCCACAATAGATAATTGACACGATCTATTTTTCTTCTAATATACTAGTGTGCAGCATAAATATGGACATATGATAGAATGAAGAAGCTGAAACTAAAATAGAATGTTTTGTTAGGCTTGGGTAATGGGTGAATTGAAACTTGTTAGTCAAGTTTAGTTGCTTTCCTTTCAGAAATTTTCCTGCATAGGTTTTCAAATTCCTAATCCCTTGAACCTAAATAAATGTTAACACTACTAGTTTATCACACCATGATGATTGGCCACTGCTTGGTTCTAATATACGTCATTTGTTCAGCAAAAAATGGATTGCCATTTATTATATATATCAGCTTTTGTAATTTTGATGATTCTTATTTTTGCGTTGTAGAAATATTGTCATAGCAACATATTTTGCCGAGAGTAGCATCACCATAGATGGTGTTGTGTATGTCATAGACTGTGGTAAAGCAAATGAGACCAGCTATGATGCTTTAAATAAGCTAGCCTGTCTGTTACCATCATCGATTTCAAAGGCTTCAGCTCATCAGGTATTGAAGTAGTAAATCATCATCTTTATCCCCTTGTAGATGATGTTTAATGCTCAAAATGAAATATTTGTTTTTTTCTATAACCGGAGCTTGCCACTATTGCTGAATGAGTGTATGGCTTATTGCAGGTCTTACCATGTACTGGGTTTGGTTGTGCCATCATCCGAGACATTAGTGGTGTCTACAATTGTGGTCTTGAAACGTGTGGCCATGATGTAAGTTTCTCTTTTAACCTATTTCAAGTAGTTTCATCATCATGCCTATTTATATGTCATCATTTTCCCCCAGTGTTAGTTACTTTAATTAAGTGAATATTTAGTCTTTCTGATGTAGTTGGGATTGGGCTTGGTGAACTAACCTGGAAAAAACATTTATTTTTTGGTAGTTCTACTCTCTCTAAAAGTAAAGTGGGCTAGATGCCAATTTGGACTGCAACAAAAATAATTAGTAGATAATTCAGCTGAGGAGTAATGCATCATGTGGCTTGAAATCGGTGAACCCCAACTTTTTCCGGAATTTTAAGTGAAACCAAGATTATCCAGGTAACTATTTATTCCATTGATGTCTCTGTCTACACCTACCCTGCTCATTATTTGTTTGAGTAGTAGTTTTTTGTTTGAATAGCAGTTTTTGGTTGAATATCCGCGTAAAATGTTTGTTGGTTAATTGATATGTGTCACGTAATCTATATACTACCATGGTTACAAATAGAATAACACTATTATAAATCTCTTATACATGACGAACACAACATGACACATCGACTTAGCCATAATGAAGTTGTTATAGAACCATTTATCTTAATTTCGGGCCTTTCAAACCAATGTAAAACATATTAAAGATAAACTGAAATAACAACTTAGAATTAAGCAATGTTATAACAGTTAAAAGTGGATTTCATAAACCAAAACGTAAAAACATAAATAACAGCAACCAGAATACTAAACAAAGACGTTCAACAAAGTTCCACAATACATTTAGTTGGAGTAGATTTACAATGTCAATTATTTCTACACCGGAAAGATCCCTTCAAAATACTTCATTGTAGACCTAACTGTGTTCGAGTGTGGTATTCCTGGGTCTCGCCATGCTCTCCTCACCAATAGATTTCTAGTGCCATGTTGATTGTCATATTCTGTCAACACAAGCTCTCGGTACCTGTAATTGACGAGTAACTCTCTTTCTTGTGAATAGTTCACCAACAAAATTAGGTTATCTTTCACAAATAGTATTGGATTTTCCCTGATGCTTCGACTCACAAACCTGTGGTATTGCTGTAATGTTTTGTTTCCACTGGCGTCTTCATTCAAGTGCCAAATTGATGCGATATAACCAAATTCATTGTGTGTATGAGCGAGGAGTGCAACTTTCTCCTTGTGGGTTAGTAAATTGTGAACCGTATATGTTGCACCTACTGGAATAGACACCTCACTAAAAGATTCATCTTCGACACTGTAACATAAAACAGACTTGGGTGTAGCATAACCATCTCATGTACCAGTAATCCAATATGCATGACCATTATGAAAAATAAAGTTAGGGTCAATTTTTTCTACACCAGGAAGACAATTAACATAGTGAAACCATGTAGAATGCCTTGAACAATATCTAGAGAAAAAAACATAGGCATCAGCTATGTCCCTTTTGCACATATGAATGATGTTGAAAGCATCTATGCTTGGGACATGACCGAAACCATATATTGGGAAATATGATATACCGTGATCCCTGTGAGGGTCCGAAATTTCTCTAGATCATTGTGTTGTTGGATTCCATACTAGAAGTCTTGTGTCATCTTGTCCACGGGGAAACTTGAAACATATGATCCCATTTGACACTCCCATAATACGAAACCACCCTTTGATGCCAACTCCGAAAGGTTGCTGAACAGGAACTTCTTCTCCGGAAGCAGCATCCACTACAAATAGTGAATCTGAACCCGTTAATAGTAGTGAGTATCCAACATGAAACAAGAGATATTGATCTAACACATTCTGCCTTCGCATGTGTTGTATGCATGATTCTGGTTGGCTTAGGCGTCGGAACCAGAATTTATTCAAGCACATACAACTCCCTACAATTTTGGCACTACTTTGCAAGAAGATTTCGTGCAACAATTCATCCAGAATCACTGGCAACGGAAGATAATTTTGTTGGAATTTAGTCATTTTTCTCGACACACGTTTAGTAGTCTTGGTTTTTGGTACGTTTATGTTTGGTGTAGTTTTCGTTTGGTTGAAGTCTCTAGTTTGCTTATAAGTAATGAACTTCAATTTCTCTAACTTATTAATTGTGTGATATGTTTTGTCCAATGAGAATTTGAAATGGAAGAATATTGTGTTTACCAGTGTTATTGTAACCAGTTTGAACTAGGTGTTTGTATACCATTAAAATTGGCTCCTCTATCAAAGCCTTGACTATGCTTGCTAATAAATTATGTGGGAGTTCCAACATTCTAGTTTTCTCTGATTCTTTATTTATCTAATTCGAAATTAGAAGTAGCCTTCACCCTAATTTTTTGTTGTATAGTGAAATTCGTGCGAACCAAATCCATGTGTGCAGAAAGTGTTTTTACCTTATCTTACTAATTGAGTCTCTATGTGTATTTACATTATCTAGGTTAATTAGTGAGTCATCTTTTACGTATCAACTTGATTTCTAATATTTTTCCCCTTATCACAGCATTAGAATCCCTCATCCTAAAGAACACCATGTCAGTCACAAATTAATAATGTCACACCAGATTTAATCATTTCTGCAGTTTCTGCATAAATTATCTACAAAATTTTCCCAGTTCTTAAATATAATGTTAACGCTTCCATGTTTTTACCCATGTGGCCATACAAATACCAAAATCAAATCTTGCAAATGAAAAATCTTTTGTGGTTTAATTTTTAAAGAAATAATTAATGGAAGTTTAAAATTCTTCTGATGATAGATTTGTCTGACAGTTAATATAACCAAATACCTGTAGAATGCGAAATATATAACCCATATATACAATCACAAAACCACAATTCAAAAACATAATTTACATTAAATTAAACAAATTTATGAAACAGAATACTAACATGTCCAACCAGAACTAAATATGTACACATAACATGGCGACCGTAAAGTTATTACAAAACATAACTGCACTCCGATAACAAAAAAATAAAAAACTTAGTACTATTCTTTCCTATGATGGTGGTGTTCTCTGGTTCACAGACGAATCCGAAGAGTCAGACGATGAAGTTCTTCGGTTTTTCCTACTAGGTCCTGCTACTGCCACTACCCCTCCCCCCTACTGATGGAGGTTTATCCTGTAATAATTTTGGCAAAATTAACCTTCATGAATGAAAAATAAAAGATTGTAAATTTAATTCACTAAGTACAGGAATTATTGTTACCCTGACTCCTGAGAACGCGGTGGTTGACTTTGTTGCCTCCCACGCTGTAGGCGTAATAACCGTTCGGTCTCGAATGCAGCCAGCTGTGCGTCCTTGTTGAAGTGAGCCTTCCATCGGTCCGCTAGCCAATGTTTTATTTGGTCATGCAATATGTTGGATGCATATATCTCCTCAACCGCGCTGGACTTTTCTTCCGTATGAGTACTGTCCCATGCAAGCATGTAGAAGATACCCCAACCAACATAACTCAGTTCCATAATAAACAGCGGAGTTGGTCGATAGAGAGATCTTATCCTCCCTATGTCCGATGCTTTGATTAAATACTTATCACCCTCTCTCTTTGGGTGGATCTGAAGACAGTTGTCCTGTCTGTCTGTGAAGTAGAGATCACTGGTCGTGAAGAAGGAGAAGTGTCCTACAATGTGCTGTGGAAACCGTACATCTTCCTACATTAACAAAAACAAAATTAAATGTTACATATATGTGGAAAACATTAGATACATAAAAGAAAAAAAAGAAAAATATGTGGCGTAGGATATAAACTTATATCTGTTTCAAATATGTTAACCAGAAAAGCCTGGTCAGGGCATCTTCTTATGTTCCTAAATGCATTCATGTAACTAGCCAACAGGATCCAAAAATTCATCAATGTTAAAATGAACAAACCATGCAAAGACACAACCAAAAGTTGAAAAGACATCAATGTTAAAAACAACAAACCATGCAAAGGCATACTAATGTGTTCGGAAAAATAGTTGATCAAAAAGTAGATTACATTCAGAATGCTTATCGAAATCCTGGCTCCATTCTTGTTTGCTAGAAGTATTGACTAGTTGATGAACTTGATGGGCGCGGTGAGAGAAGACGAACAATTAAATTATTGTTACAAAGCGATGTTGGGGAGAAGTAATGTTTAACTTTTAAAGAGGGTTTAGCCAAAAGTCGCACTGGTTGCATAGGAGGTTGAATGGATATCTCTATCTATCAATTAGTATTCAAACCCCCTTAGTAATCAAACCTTTTCAAAAATGTAAACTAAATAATAATACATAGAATAGAATGTCTCCCATAATTAAAATTTGTTTGGAAAAGGTAAATGAAGTTAAATAACCCTTTGTTAGTATGCGTATCAATAACTGAATTAAACATAAATATAAAGAAAGTTTGATTAAAGTTAAATAAATATTAATTATAATTATAATAAGTGTATATTCTTGTGTTTATCATTAGCTAACTTATTCGAATAATTATTAGTTAATTGCTTTACAAAATATGGAAAATAATTGAAAGAATTTTATCAGTAACAAAACAAAATGAGGGGTTCCATTTTATAAACGCATAAGAATTGCAATTAATTAATTAAATATAATTATCATCATCTCAGCTTAAAAAAACTGTGGGTTTTTTTATGAGATTTGGGCCAACAAATTCGATGTTGATTTGACCCCGTAGTTTTTTCTCAATCAATAAGCGCATTACAACATCCAAACAGAAAAAGTAACGTCAAGAACTTTGGGCCTAGTTGGGTTGGGGTGGGGAAGTAAATCCTTCTGTTGCTTTGGGCTGGGTTGGTTGCCTGGACCAGACCCAAGTCCAACAAAACAAAAATATAAAGAACTGAAAATATACGAGTCCAAATAACTTGTTGCAAGCATTAAACTATTAAAAGTCTTGACCAAAAAAAAGTATTAAAGGTCTAACTGAGGTTAACACAATTATTTGTAGGGCTTAGGTATGAATAACTCAGAACATATTTCCTTTCCCATTAACCAATCGCTATTCCTTCTTACATATTTAATTATAGTATGTCTTTGCTGCCTCAAGAACTTCCTGGGATTTCAGATTGAAGGGATTCATCATTAGATCAATAGCCAGCCGTAATCTTGTGCTATCATTTACCTAAGTGCCAAAAACATGGATGTTAGCATATAACACTTGAGTAAGATTTTAAGAGAGTATATGGTGCACGAAATTGCAATAAAACTTTTGCAATCCCGCACAACTAACCAGCAAGTGTACTGGGTCGTCCAAGTAATACCTTGCGTGAGCAAGGGTCGATCCCACAGAGATTGTCGGCTTGAAGCAAGCTATGGTTATCTTGTAAATCTTATTCAGGATATCATAAATTATCAGGATTGATTGTGAAAAGCAAAGGAACATGAAATGGTTACTTGTTTTGCAGTAATGGAGAATAGGTTGAGGTTTGGAGATGCTCCATCTTCTGAATCTCTGCTTTCCTACTGTCTTCTTCTTCAGTCACGCAAGTCTCCTTCCATGGCAAGCTGTATGTAGGGTTTCACCGTTGTCAATGGCTACCTCCCATCCTCTCATTGGAACGATTCCTAATGCCCTGTCACGGCACGGCATTCCATCTGTCGGTTCTCAATCAGGCCGGAATAGAATCCAGTGATTCTTTTGCGTCTGTCACTAACGCCCCGCCTTCAGGAGATTGAAGCACGTCACAGTCATTCAATCATTGAATCCTACTCAGAATACCACAGACAAGGTTTAGACCTTCCGGATTCTCTTGAATGCCGCCATCAATTCTAGCTTATACCACGAAGATTCCGATTAAAGAATCCAAGAGATAACTACTTAATCTAAGGTAGAACGGAGGTGGTTGTCAGTCACGCGTTCATAGTTGAGAATGATGATGATTGTCACGGATCATCACATTCATCCGGGTTAAGAACAAGTATTATCTTAGAATGGAAGCAAGCATGATTGAATGAGAAACAGCAGTAATTGCATTAATCCATCAAGACACAGCAGAGCTCCTCACCCCCAACCATGGGGTTTAGAGACTCATACTGTGGAAGAAAACGTGTATAGTATCATAAGGTTATCAAAAAGTTGCATAAGGTCTGATACAATGTCAAAAGATCCTATTAATAGTAAACTAGTGTCCTAAGGTTTACAGAAATGAGTAAATGACAGAAAAATCCACTTCCGGGCCCACTTGGTGTGTGCTTGGGCTGAGCAATGAAGGAATTTCGTGTAGAGACCTTTTCTGGAGTTAAACGCCAGTTCTCATGCCAGTTTGGGCGTTTAACTCCAAATTTTATGCCAGTTCCGGCGTTTAACGCTGGAATTTCTGTAGGTGACTTTGAGCGCCGGTTTGGGCCATCAAATCTTGGGCAAAGTATGGACTATCATATATTTCTGAAAAGCCCAGGATGTCTACTTTCCAATGCCGTTGAGAGCGCGCCAATTGGGCTTCTGTAGCTCCAGAAAATCCACTTCGAGTGCAGGGAGGTCAGAATCCAACAGCATCTGCAGTCCTTTTTGGTCTCGGAATCAGATTTTTGCTCAGGACCCTCAATTTCAGCCAGAAAATACCTGAAATCACAGAAAAACACACAAACTCATAGTAAAGTCCAGAAAAGTGAATCTTAGCTAAAAACTAATAAAAATATACTAAAATCTAACTAAATCATACTAAAAACATACTAAAAACAATGCCAAAAAGCATACAAATTATCCGCTCATCACAACACCAAACTTAAATTGTTGCTTGTCCCCAAGCAACTGAAAATCAAAATAGGATAAAAAGAAGAGAATATACTATAGACTCCAAAATATCAAGGAAACATAGCTCCAACTAGATGAGCGGGACTAGTAGCTTTTTGCCTCCGAACAGTTTTGGCATCTCACTCTATCCCTTGAGGTTCAGAATGATTGGCATCTATAAGAACTCAGAACTCAGATAGTGTTATTGATTCTCTTAGTTAAGCATAATGATTCTTGAACATAGCTAGTGTATGAGTCTTGGCTGTGGCCTAAAGCACTCTGTCTTCCAGTATTACCACCGGATACATACATGCCACAGACACATAATTGGGTGAACCTTTTCAGATTGTGACTCAAGCTTTGCTAAAGTCCCCAATTAGAGGTGTCCAAGGTTCTTAAGCACACTCTTGTTGCCTTGGATCACAACTTTATTTCTTTCTTTTTCTTTTTCTTTTCTTCTTCTCTTTTCTTTTCTCTTTTTTTTTTCGAAATTTTTTTTTCTTTTTTTTTGATTGCTTTTTCTTGCTTCAAGAATCACTCTAATAATTTTTAGATCCTCAATAACAGTTCTCTTTCTCCTCATTCTTTCAAGAGCCAACAATTTTTTTAACATTCTCAAAACAACAAATTCAAGAGACATATGCACTGTTCAAGCATTCATTCAGAGAGCAAAAAGTATTGTCACCACATCAAACTAATTCAACTAGTTTCAATGATAAATTTTGAAACCCTGTACTTCTTGTTCTTTTGTGATTAAAGCATTTTTCATTTAAGAGAGGTGATGAATTCATAAGACATTCATAGCTTTAAGGCATAGACACTAAGATACTAATGATCATGTAATAAGACACAAACATAGATAAACATAAGCATAAAAATTCGAAAAATAGAAAATAAATAACAAGGAAATTAAAGAACGGGTCCACCTTAGTGATGGCGGCTTGTTCTTCCTCTTGAAGATCTTCTTTAATTTCATGGAGGAGGATGGAATGTTCTTGGTGCTCCATCCTTAGTTGTCCCATGTTGGAACTCAATTCTCCTAGGGAGGTGTTGATTTGCTCTCAATAGTTTTGTGGAGGAAAGTGCATCCCTTGAGATGAATCTCTCAATCTCCTAGGGATTTCTCCGGCCTTAGGTGCCATAAATGATTATGGAGAAACAAAAAGCAACGTTTTTACCACACCAAACCTAGAGGGTTTGCTTGTCCTCAGGCAAAAGAAGAAAGAAGAGAGAGAGTGGTGGGGTAGATGGGGATCCTGTGGGGTCCACAGATCCTGAGGTGTCAAGGAAAAGTCATCCCTGCACCCAGTGGCAAGCAAAAACACGTTTTTAGCCATTTCTGGCGTTAAACGCCGGGCTGGTGCCCATTTCTGGCGTTTAACGCCAGCTTCTTGCCCTTCTCTGGCGTTTAACGCCAGTCTGGTGCCCCTTTCTGGCGTTAAACGCCCAGAATGGTGCCAGACTGGGCGTTAAACGCCCATCTGCTAGCCTTACTGGCGTTTAAACGCCAGCAAGTTCTCCTCCAGGGTGTGCTGTTTTTCTTTCTATTTTTCTTTCTGTTTTTTGCTTTTTCAATTGATTTTGTGACTTCTCATGATCATCAACCTATAGAAAACATAAAATAACAAAGGAAATTAGATAAAATATAACATTGGGTTGCCTCCCAACAAGCGCTTCTTTAATGTCAGTAGCTTGACAGTGGGCCCTCATGGAGCCTCACGGAGGCTCAAAGCCATGTTGGAACCTCCCAACACCAAACTTAGAGTTTGAATGTGGGGGTTCAACACCAAACTTAGAAGTTGGTGGTGGCCTCCCAACACCAAACTTAGAGTTTGACTGTGGGGGCTCTGTTTGACTCTGTTTTGAGAGAAGCTCTTCATGCTTCCTCTGCATGGTTACAGAAGGAGACCCTTGAGTCTTATAGTTTGCACTGTCTGCAAGCCACGGAACTTCCTGAATAGCAAATAATTGCTCATCCGGAAAGGTCTCAGAGATCTCAGTAGAAGGGAGGGACGCCCCAGCTACTGGTTCTATTCGGGACAGATGATCAGCTACTTGGTTCTCTGTCCCTTTTCTGTCTCTTATTTCTATATCAAACTCTTGCAGAAGCAACACCCATCTTATGAGCCTGGGTTTTGAATCCTGCTTTGTGAGTAGATATTTAAGAGCAGTATGGTCAGTGTACACAATCACTTTTGATCCTACTAAATAAGATCTGAACTTGTCAATGGCATAAACCACTGCAAGTAACTCATTTTCTGTGGTTGTGTAGTTCTTCTGTGCATCATTTAAGATACGACTGCCATAATATATGACATGCAGAAGCTTACCATGCCATTGTCCCAATACTGCACCAATGGCATGGTCACTGGCATCACACATTAGTTCAAATGGTAATGTCCAGTCTGGTGCAGAGATGACTGGTGCTGTGACCAGCTTAGCTTTCAAAGTCTCAAACGCCTGCAGACACTCATTATCAAAAATAAATGGAGTGTCAGCAGCTAGCAGATTACTCAGAGGTTTGGCAATTTTTGAAAAATCCCTTATAAACCTTCTGTAGAATCCTGCATGCCCCAGAAAGCTTCTGACTGCCTTAACATTGGCAGGTGGTGGTAATTTTTCAATTACCTCTACCTTTGCCTTATCCACCTCTATTCCCTTGTTTGAAATTTTATGCCCAAGGACAATCCCTTCAGTCACCATAAAGTGACATTTTTCCCAGTTTAAAACTAGGTTGGTCTCTTGGCATCTTTTCAGAACAAGTGCTAGATGGTTAAGGCAGGAGCTGAATGAGTCTCCAAATACTGAAAAGTCATCCATAAAGACTTCCAGAAATTTCTCTACCATATCTGAGAAGATAGAGAGCATGCACCTCTGAAAGGTTGCAGGTGCATTGCACAGACCAAAAGGCATCCTTCTGTAGGCAAATACTCCAGAAGGACATGTAAATGCTGTTTTCTCTTGGTCCTGAGGATCTACTGCAATTTGGTTGTAACCTGAGTAGCCGTCCAAAAAGCAGTAGTATTCATGACCTGCTAGTCTCTCTAGCATCTGGTCTATGAATGGTAAAGGAAAATGATCCTTTCTGGTGACTGTATTGAGCCTTCTGTAGTCAATACACATGCGCCACCCTGTAACTGTTCTTGTAGGAACCAGTTCATTCTTTTCATTATGAACCACTGTTATGCCCCCCTTCTTGGGGACAACATGGACAGGGCTCACCCAGGGGCTGTCAGAAATAGGATAAATAATCCCAGCCTCTAGTAGCTTAGTGACCTCTTTCTGCACCACCTCCCTCATGGCTGGATTTAGCCGCCTTTGTGGTTGAACCACTGGCTTAGCATCATCCTCCAATAGGATCTTGTGCATGCATCTTGCTGGGCTAATGCCCTTAAGATCACTTATGGACCACCCAAGAGCTGTCTTGTGTGTCCTTAGCACTTGAATTAGTGCTTCCTCTTCCTGTGGATTTAAAGCAGAGCTTATGATCACTGGAAAAGTGTCACCTTCTCCCAGAAATGCATATTTCAGGGATGGTGGTAGTGGCTTGAGCTCTGGTTTAGGAGGTTTATCTCCTTCTTGAGGAATTTTCAAAATTTCTTTTATTTCCTTTAGTTCCTCCAGACCAGGCTGAACATCTTCAAAGATGTCATCTAGCTCTGATTCAAGACTTTCAGTCATATTGACCTCCTCCACCAAAGAGTCAATAATATCGGTGCTCATGCAGTCATTTGATGTGTCTGGATGCTGCATAGCTTTGACAACATTCAACTTGAACTCATCCTCATTGACTCTCAGGGTTAATTCCCCTTTTTGTACATCAATGAGAGTTCGTCCAGTTGCTAGGAAAGGTCTTCCTAGAATGAGAGTTGCACTCTTGTGCTCCTCCATTTCCAGCACCACAAAGTCAGTTGGAAAGGCAAATGGCCCAACCTTGACAATCATGTCCTCAATTATGCCTGATGGGTGTTTAATGGAGCCATCAGCAAGTTGGAGGCATATCCGGGTTGGTTTGACTTCTCCAGTCAACCCAAGCTTTCTGATAGTGGATGCAGGTATTAGATTGATGCTTGCTCCAAGATCACATAGAGCTGTCTTAGTGCAAGCACCTTCTAATGTGCATGGTATCATAAAGCTTCCTGGATCTTGAAGCTTTTCTGGTAAGCTTTTTAATATGACTGCACTGCATTCTTCAGTGAGAAACACTTTTTCAGTTTCTCTCCAATCCTTCTTATGACTTAAGATTTCTTTCATGAACTTAGCATAAGAAGGTATTTGCTCAAGTGCCTCTGCAAACGGAATCTTTATTTCAAGAGTCCTTAGATAGTCTGCAAAGCGGGCAAATTGCTTATCCTGCTCCGCTTGGCGGAGTTTTTGAGGATAAGGCATCTTGGCTTTATATTCTTCAACCTTAGATGCTGCAGGTTTATTCCTTACAGAAGTGGTTGAAGAAGCCTTGTTAGAGGGATTACTGTCAGCACTCTCAGGTGTCTGATCTTCCCTTGGCGTTTGAACGCCAATAGCATTCCTCTCTGGGCTCTTACTGTCCTCAGAGGGATTTTGAACAGTGGTTTGGTTGTCCTCTGTCAATTGTTCCTTGTTTGGCTTTTTACTCTTTTGAGCAGTGTTATTCAGGGTCTTCCCACTCCTCAATTGAACTGCTTGACATTCCTCTGTTATCTGTTTAGATAATTGCTGTTTTGCTTGATTCAATTGCAGTTCTATGCTCTTGTTAGCAACTTTAGTTTCATAGAGCATCTCTTTAAAGTCTGCTAACTGTTTTGTCATCAGGAGCAATTGCTGATTAAGCTCATTTATCTGTTCTTGAGGACTAGGGTCAGTGACTACTGCCATGACTTCCTCTTTTGGAGAAAACTCATTGCTAGAGTACAAATATTGGTTTCTAGCAACAGTGTCTATAAGCTCTTGAGCTTCTTCAATTGTCTTCCTCATGTGTATAGATCCACCAGCTGAGTGGTCTAAAGACATCTGAGCTTTTTCTGTAAGCCCATAGTAGAAAATGTCTAACTGTACCCACTCTGAAAACATTTCAGAGGGACATTTCCTTAGCATACCTCTATACCTCTCCCAGGCATTATAAAGGGATTCATTATCCTCTTGTTTAAAGCCTTGGATGTCCAGCCTTAGCTGTGTCATCCTCTTAGGAGGGTAAAAATGATTCAGGAATTTGTCTGACAACTGTTTCCATGTCTTTATGCTTGCTGTAGGTTGGTTATTTAACCACCTTTTAGCTTGATCTTTTACAGCAAATGGAAACAGTAATAGTCTGTAGACATCCTGATCCACCTCTTTATCATACACTGTGTCAGCAATTTGTAAAAACTGTGCCAGAAACTCAGTAGGTTCTTCCTGTGGAAGACCGGAATACTGGCAATTTTGCTGCACTATGATAATGAGTTGAGGATTTAGTTCAAAGCTGCTTGCTTTGATGGGAGGTGTACAAATGCTACTCCCATATGCAGCTGTAATGGGGTTAGCATATGACCCCAGAGTCCTTCTGGACTGATTGATCCCACTTAAGTCCATGATGGACAAAAGGGAAATGATAATGATTGCAAAGAGATAAATTTTGTTTTTGTTTTTTTTTGTTTTTTTTTTTGGAATAAACGAAAAAAATAAAATAAAGCAAAGGAAAATTAAAGTAAAAATTCGAAAATCAAAAAGAAAATAAAATCAAAGCAAATTGAAAACTGAATCAATTAGTTAATTAAAAAGATTTTGAAAACAGCAATTAGAAAGATATGATTGAAAAATTTTTATGAAAAAGATTTGATTTTTAAAAAGAGGAAAGAGAAAAACAACAAAAAGACACCAAACTTAAAATTTTAGAAAATCAAACACAAAATTTTCGAAAATTCTTAAGGGAAAAACAAAAAGAGGACACCAAACTTAGAATTTTTATGACTCAAAAATGGACCAAGAACATGCAAAATCGAAAATTAAAAGAAAAACAAAAGCATGCAATTGACACCAAACTTAGAATATGAAACTAGACTCAACTAAAAGACTCTAAACCAACAAAAATAAAACAGTCCTAATCTAAGCAACAAGATAAGCCGTCAGTTGTCCAAACTCAACAATCCCCGGCAACGGCGCCAAAAACTTGGTGCACGAAATTGCAATAACACTTTTGCAATCCCGCACAACTAACCAGCAAGTGTACTGGGTCGTCCAAGTAATACCTTGCGTGAGCAAGGGTCGATCCCACAGAGATTGTCGGCTTGAAGCAAGCTATGGTTATCTTGTAAATCTTAGTCAGGATATCAGAAATTATCAGGATTGATTGTGAAAAGCAAAGGAACATGAAATGGTTACTTGTTTTGCAGTAATGGAGAATAGGTTGAGGTTTGGAGATGCTCCATCTTCTGAATCTCTGCTTTCCTACTGTCTTCTTCTTCAGTCACGCAAGTCTCCTTCCATGGCAAGCTGTATGTAGGGTTTCACCGTTGTCAATGGCTACCTCCCATCCTCTCATTGGAACGATTCCTAATGCCCTGTCACGGCACGACATTCCATCTGTCGGTTCTCAATCAGGCCGGAATAGAATCCAGTGATTCTTTTGTGTCTGTCACTAACGCCCCGCCTTCAGGAGATTGAAGCACGTCACAGTCATTCAATCATTGAATCCTACTCAGAATACCACAGACAAGGTTTAGACCTTCCGGATTCTCTTGAATGCCGCCATCAATTCTAGCTTATACCACGAAGATTCCGATTAAAGAATCCAAGAGATAACTACTTAATCTAAGGTAGAACGGAGGTGGTTGTCAGTCACGCGTTCATAGTTGAGAATGATGATGATTGTCACGGATCATCACATTCATCCGGGTTAAGAACAAGTATTATCTTAGAATGGAAGCAAGCATGATTGAATGAGAAACAGCAGTAATTGCATTAATCCATCAAGACACAGCAGAGCTCCTCACCCCCAACCATGGGGTTTAGAGACTCATACTGTGGAAGAAAACGTGTATAGTATCATAAGGTTATCAAAAAGTTGCATAAGGTCTGATACAATGTCAAAAGATCCTATTAATAGTAAACTAGTGTCCTAAGGTTTACAGAAATGAGTAAATGACAGAAAAATCCACTTCCGGGCCCACTTGGTGTGTGCTTGGGCTGAGCAATGAAGGAATTTCGTGTAGAGACCTTTTCTGGAGTTAAACGCCAGTTCTCATGCCAGTTTGGGCGTTTAACTCCAAATTTTATGCCAGTTCCGGCGTTTAACGCTGGAATTTCTGTAGGTGACTTTGAGCGCCGGTTTGGGCCATCAAATCTTGGGCAAAGTATGGACTATCATATATTGCTGAAAAGCCCAGGATGTCTACGTTCCAATGCCGTTGAGAGCGCGCCAATTGGGCTTCTGTAGCTCCAGAAAATCCACTTCGAGTGCAGGGAGGTCAGAATCCAACAGCATCTGCAGTCCTTTTTGGTCTCGGAATCAGATTTTTGCTCAGGACCCTCAATTTCAGCCAGAAAATACCTGAAATCACAGAAAAACACACAAACTCATAGTAAAGTCCAGAAAAGTGAATCTTAGCTAAAAACGAATAAAAATATACTAAAATCTAACTAAATCATACTAAAAACATACTAAAAACAATGCCAAAAAGCATACAAATTATCCGCTCATCAGTATACCAAACCATTAACGAAATATTTTTGTAGTTACCTTTATATTGTAGTTTCCCTTCCATTAGCACTCCCTCATCCAGGTTGTCACCCAAACTCCACAATCATTCCTTTCATATTAAAAAATCGTTTGTTATAATCTATAACTGCGTTAAATTCTTAGGGTACATGATCATAGCATATGGAATGGGACTGTAAAAAATAATATCATCCTTATCGAATGTTGGAAGGAAAAGCAGTCTATAGCACTATAACAACACCACTTTCTAGGCGGTCTCCTTAAGTTGTGCCAAAGTAAAAATTTTCATCACAAATTAGCAAAATTATTGATGTCTCGCACTAATTTAGAAATCAACTAGAAACAGAAACTTCTACGGTTTCTTACGAGTCATCCTTCTGCTCGCCAATCTCTGCAGAGTGTATTATAGGATAATCCGAAATTACTGGTCTGTGTATGGTCTGGTTAGCATAGAAGGTCGATTCATCAAGCATCTCCTCAATAAACAGTGCCTGTAATAATAGTAAATTTTATTTCATGTGTCAAGTCCACTGCCAGTTCAAGTAAGTTAGAATCGTTATTTCTGCTTGTATGAAATTTTAAATCAGTACCATTAGCTTGGCACAACGACGGCGCCTTGTTCTGCTCCATACCGATGGCTTAGAATCAAGTAATATCAGGTGTCTTTTTTCAACATCAATTACAAGCAGGTACCAGTGCATGTTATCCTCGTTCATTGGAACGAAAGTCTAACATAGATACACACACAAGTTAAATTCGACTAAGCATTTTGTGCTGACTGTAACATATACTGTGAATCGTAAATTAGAAACTTACCTTGCATAATGTTTCAAACTCTCCCATGTATTCATCAGCGTAATAGCGTTTCAAAGTCTTCGGCGAGTGAGTCCAGTTAAGGGCAAATTGCTGAAATTTGAGTTTACATTGTTTAAAATAGGATCACTCGAAACCATGCCATGAAAAATGTGTATGGTTTGCACTTACAGAAAATGTTGTGGGTAAAAACCACATGCAGGGAAACCTGGTGTCTTGGCGTGCATCAGACATGAGCATGCTTGATGTCAGGTTAATTATCTGGTAAATTATTCGTTGTTTGACGGCCAAAAAAGAACAAATATAAACTGTTATGACCTTCATATAACTACTTTTTACAATCGCAATTTCATTTATGAAATTAAATAAGGCTAATGACGAAAAAACCATACCTTATCCACCAATGGTTTGTTTGGTAGTAGAGTATACATGACTCTCCTATTAGCGTGCCACAAGTTTGTCTGTGAGATTATCTTCGAATTCAATTCTTCATCTTCCATATCTAAACCAAAGACTTAGGTGACAACTGAAAGTTCATCCTTGCACAATTCCATATCTGCTGGTGGACGAAACAGAACAGGCATCCACTGATAAAATGATCACTCACCCGTTAGTTATTAATACATAAGAATAACAACAAAACTTTAAGAATTTCTAAGGAGGATATAACCCACTGCATGTATCTTTGGGGACTCCTTCCTTAGTTGCAACTTACGGTTAGTCGGGTTGAAGTAGCTAACATATACAGCTTTGTCTACGCTACTGGGTATAACTGGTTCTGTATCGGCCTTCCTTCTAGTTCCATTATCACAAAATAAATTACGGCGAATAACATAATCAGCTGGCATTATTTTTTCACACTTTGAAGATATTGAACAACAATTTGGTTCTTTGTGCGGAATTGAATCGGCAGCTTCATGAATGCTGGACATGTTGGATCGAATCTTTTTTTATGAATATAGATTCCTCTCAACAGTATCTGATGGCATACTGAATCCACTCATTATCATAGGCATCACTGTAGGGCTGAAGTTTTCAGTCGGAGGATTCTGAAGATTAATCGTTTATGGCATTGTTCCGAGCAAAGGATAACACGTCTTGGTCTGGGAAGCAATCAGGTTTGAAAGTGTATTCATCATCGTCGACATTTGTGATACCACATCTTTCAGGGACCCTTCTAGGATGGTACTTTTAGCCAATTTATCGCCAATTTCTTTACCGGATCCACCGTTAAAATTTACATGTAGTCGCTGGTCATGCATGGTGCTTTCGCGGAGACTATGAGAAACAAAACACGAAACATTTACACGTTGTAGTTGCAATCAATTTAAATGAACATGGAAATACATGTTATTTCTCACCTGGATGACAGTTCTATCACTTCCTTATCGATAACCTTTCTTGAGATTTTTCTACTCTGTTTTTTTGGCTTTGTCGTCTCCCTTCTCTATTTTCTGTGTTGAGCGTCTCTTTCCTCTGGCAGCCATTGGGTGTTTTAGTTGTTTATATATTTAAAAAAAAACATGAAAAATATTGCAGCATGTACACTTAATGAGTTGCCCTCCACTACCAACCATAATTTTTAAAAAGAATAACAAACATACATGGTAGGTTGTCCCTACTATTTAAAGGAGCTCTAACAGCTGATTGATATTTGGTAGTAGACCTAAGACCTCTAATATGTGAAGCAACTTTTATATATGAAGCAACTTACGTATCCAGTTTATAGTCCTAAACGTTTTGCCAAAATTTAATTTATTTAAAACTCTATTCTCTGATTGGCAAGATAGAAGGCTCCATCTTTTGGAACTAATTGTTGTTATTCAGCTCAATAGTCAATATATTGATGTATTCAAAGCTAATATAAATTTTACAGTAATATACTATTATTTTCATAAACCAATATGTTAACTGAAGATTGATTTTAATTTTAATTTTCGTAATGAATGCTTCTCTCCATGAATTTTAATAAATTAATTCTCATTATGTACGATACTCGTATAACAGAATTCTGTTTGTTGTTATCTCTCATTATCACACACCCGGTCAAGGATTTAGTCCACAACAAAGTTTAATGATATGGCTAAACACTCGAAAAAGCTTAATTTAAAAAATCATACACGTATTAGGTCAATAACTCGAAAAAAGGGTTTATATTCTTTTTCATTTACTATGAGTTATATTCCTTTTCATTAATTATGTGTATTACATATTTACATTACCTGTCTCCCACACACTTCTTTAATTTCTCGTTTGTCACAGACACTTATCCTGTAATTTATTGCCTAATGACTTTTTTGCTTTCCAGCTTTTGGCCGTCTCCTATAACTTATACTAGACTGAACTTCCCATACCTCATCGCAACATACTTCCACACCCTCAAAGAAAACAACGAAACTAGAGGTTTTAGGTTGTGTTATTATAATATGTGTTAAGTGTATAATTAGAGAAAATATATTTTCTTTTTCAGAATTGATATACATTTTAGTCGCCTGTGTCAAATTTTTTTATTAACATACATAATTGAGGATTCAAAAAGTATAAGAACCCAATATTGTATATATGCTCAAAATATGTGAACTATTTTTTAAAATTACGATATTTTTAGTGACGAGTATTATTAAGAACCCATCTTAGTTGGCGGGAGGGGTTGGTGTGCTCCGTTTATAGAAAGATGAGGAGCGTTGTTAAACACTGACCATCTGAAACTAACCCGCTGAACATGAACCATAGATGGTGCACCCTAAACCAGAAGGAACTAGCCATAAACCATGCAACCGTAAAACCTCAACCCTAAACCACACAGCCATAAAACCAGAACCCTAAACCGTAAATCGTAAACTATACGTACTGGACCATTAAGTAATAGACCGTACAGACTAAACCGTAAGCCCTAAACTAGTATACTACAGAAAGTAAACTGGGAATCGTGAACCGTAGAAGGTAAACTGTAAACAGAAAACCGTGAACTCTACGCATTGAACCGGAAACCGCATACCTTAAACCGCTGAAAATGACACGTAGATGGTGAACCGTAAACCGGAACGAAGTAACACTAAACCACGCAGCCTTAAAACCAGAACTATAAACCATAAATCGTAAACTATATGCACTGGACCATTAAGTACTAGACAGTACTGAATAAACCATAAGCCTTAAACCATATTACGACAGAAAGTAAACTGGGAACCGTGAACCGTAGAAGGTAAACCGTAAATAGAAAACCGTGAACTCTACACATTGAATCAGAAACCTCAAAAGGTAAACCACTGAACATGACACGTAGATAGTGAACCCTAAACTGGAAGGAACTAACCATAAACCACACAGCCGTAAAACCATAACCGTAAACCGTTAATCTTTAACTATATGCACTGGACCATTAAGTAGTAGACAGTACTGACTAAATCGTAAGCCCTAAACCAGTATACGACATAAAGTAATCTAGAAATCGTGAACCGTAGAAGTTAAACAGTAAACAGAAAATCGTGAACTCTACGCATTGAACAGGAAACCGCTACGCTTAAACTGCTGAACATAAATTTAAGATGCACCCTAAACCAAAAGAAACTAGCCCTTAACCACGCAACCGTAAAACCTCAACCCTAAAACGTAAATCGTAAACTATACGCACTGGACCCTTAATCCTTATTCCGTACAGACTAAATCGTAAGCCCTAAACTAGTATACTACAGAAAGTAAATTGGAAACCGTGAATCGTAGAAGGTAAACCGTAAATAGAAAACCTTGAACTCTACGTATTGAGCCGGAAAATGCATACCTTAAACCGCTGAAAATGACACGTAGATGGTAAACCGTAAACTAGAACAAAGTAACCCTAAACCACGCAGCCCTAAAACCAGAACCCTAAACCGTAAATTATAAACTATACGCATTGGACCATTAAGCACTAGACAGTACTGACTAAACCATAAGCCTTAAACTAGATTACAACATAAAGTAAACTGGGAACCGTGAACCGTAGAAGGTAAATAATAAATAGAAAACTGTGAACTCTACGCATTGAATCAAAAACCTCATAAGGTAAACCGCTGAACATGAGACGTAGATAGTGAACCATAAACCAGAAGGAACTAACCATAAACCACGCAGCCCTAAAACCATAACCCTAAACCATTAATCTTTAACTATACGCACTGGACCATTAAGTAGTTGACAGTACTGACTAAACCGTAAGCCCTAAACCAGTATACGACAGAAAGTAAACTGGAAACTGTGAACCGTATAAGGTAAACCGTAAACAGCAAACCGTGAACTCTACGCATTGAACAGGAAACCGCTACCCTTAAACCACTGAACATGAACCGTAGATCGTGAACCCTAAATCGGAACGAACGAATCCTAAACCACGCAGCCCTAAAACTAGAACCCTAATCCATAAATCGTAAACTATACGCACTGGACCATTAAGTACTAGATAGTACAGACTAAACCGTAAGCCCTACACCAGTATACCACAGAAAGTAAACTGGGAACCGTGAACCGTAGAAGGTAAACCGTAACAGAAAACCGTAAAATCTACTCATTGAACTGGAAACTACATTCCGTAAACCGGTGAACATGAACCATAGATGGTGATCCCTAAACCGGAATGAACTAACCTTAAACCACGCAGCCCTAAAACCAGAACACTTAACCGCAAATGGTAAACTATACGCACTGGACCATTAAGTACTAGACCGTACAGACTAAACCGTAAGACCTAGTCACTAAACCGCACAGATTGAACCATACGCATTGGACCGGTAACCACCAAAACATAAACCATAGGCACGAAACTATTCAATCTGAAACCTAGTCACAAGTTCGTGAACCCTAAACCGTACATATTATCCAGGAAACTGCCGAACCAGAAACCATACGCACAAAATCATTCACTCTAAAACCTAGTCACTGAACCATACGCATTGAACCGTGAACTGCCAAACCATAAACCATAGCCACGAAACCATACAATCTGAAACCTAGACACTAGTCCGTGAACCCTAAACCGTACTCATTGAACCGTAAACCGCCAAACCAAAATCATAGGCACGAAACCATTCAATTGTACGAATTGAACACTCCGCATTGAACCGTGAATCCTAAACCGTACACATCGATAACACGAAAACTCAGTGTTGGTATAAAGTTGGATAAACTAAATAATTTGGCATGATTCATATAAAATATGGGGAGGTTTACCCAATTTAACTTCAATTTCTCCTTATTAGATAAATGTATCGCATGTTCTATTTCAAGAAGAAACTCTAAACCACACCTAGTGGTATACATAACACCATATACCACGTAATTAAGGCCATTAATTAATATTCCAAGGTAGGTGATGGTTAGTCTAGGACTACGAGCAACAACATGATGCAATAAAGTGGAGACCATACTGCATGCGTACAAGAAGGAGGATACGATTGGGTCGACTAAGCACAAAAACTACAAACTATATGCTTACAAATAATTTCCCATACAACATGGATAATAGAAGGAAGCTCTCTAGCATGGCAGTCGACTGTTTAAAAATGTTCTATGGAATCGATTGAACTGCATTCAGGATGCTGACACAAGTCTTTAGACGTTAAGTTACACAGTCCTTGATGGTCATCGCATTTCTACTGTCAATGGAGACCATGGGACTGAGTGGGATTCTGCAAACTGCCATTAAAAAGGAGTGCTGGTTTATGAACAGTCTTGTCAATGATTGTATCATCTGTTTGCAATGCCTACTATCTCCCGAGTTATCAGGGGTTGTGGACAAATCCAGAAAACTCGAAACCCTCGGACACGCGTTGAAAACTAGGCTCACCTTATACCAAGTTCATAGGATGAGATCCGTCCTACTAACGATAATTCCCAATACCCTCTCAAATATTTGCTCTAGAATTCTATGCGACGTAACAATGGAATCCGTGTGGTTGGAGTATCAGAGGAATCCTGCAAGATTATTTGGCTTCAACACACAGAACGAGGGAATATCAACTGCACCAGAGGATTTGCACAGATATAACAATGGCCGATGAATGCATATGCAACAAGGAGGAAGGCAAACTGAGGAAGAAAAGGGAAAGTAGAAGTACATCTGCAAGAAGATGGATGATGCGGAATGTCCAAAGACAATGACCGTATGCTTCGGTCAGAAGTCTATGCCCACTACTAAAGGCATTGCTCATTTTTTCTGCAACTTGTATGGTCATGTGGTTCAAAAGGTGACAGTTATGCCGCGGAGGGAAAAAGACTCCGGTGATTTTGCTTTCGTTCTTTTCAGCGACGCCTCAATCCCGCGTATTATCATGGGGGACAAAAATGTTGTTCATCATACCATACAAGGAATGAAGAGTTGGATCAGATGGTGGACAGGAACACATTATCACTGTGTGGATTAATGAACAATACACGATGAAGGTTAGTCTCGTTTTTTCAAATTAATTTTGTTACACCAGAATGTTTACTTGTTAAGGGAGCTCATTATACGTTATATGGATTTTAAAACACCATGTGATATACCACAAAAGCACAAATGTTCATTTTTTATATCCAATTTAAATTATCGTTCCATTATATGTTAGCGGATTTTGTTGATAAAATATCCTCAATCTGGTTCCTTGTTCTGCTGTGGTCATGAAGTTTCGATTGGAAATTAGAAACACTATGACCAGTAATTAAGTTCAAGTCGTTTGGAGTCCTTCACCATTCACCTCCCAAAGATAAGATATTATGATGTAGTTGAACTTGTTGGGACTAACATAGGGGACATACCAGGAATGTTTTTGGAACTTTACACGTTGAATATCACCTTTTTTAGTTGGACATTTTGAAATCGGACTGGTGTATGTGGTAGATACATTGTGTATAAAAATTTTAAATTTTTTCGTGGGCCCTAAAGCTATTGTTAGAAAAAAAATCTTGCTAAAACATAAAGGATTATACAGTATGTACAAAAATTCCAATTGAAATTTAAATGGGCCAGTGACAATATACTTGTTTGGAATTCTAATACGTTTCGTTTTTTGTTTTTTGTGTTTTAGAACCCAAAACCAGGAGATTGCCCCAATTAACAAATAAGATAGTTAAGAAATCTTATAAACCCAACATTCATTAGGGTAACAATATTATGAAAATGATTTTGTTATAGACTTATGGCCACAAACAATTCTTGCACAAGAAGAATAACTAAACCTCTAAAATTTTTGTCATGGCCAAACTTATTGTTTAACAGTTAACATGACATTTTTTCTGTTAAATGCTTAATCTAATCGAATCGATTCCTGATAGATTATTATTATCATTTATGATATGTGCATCCAGTATCATTTGCATTCAGTAGCATTGCATTTGCATTCAGTAACAGTCACTATTAGGTTGAAACACTACTTATTACCAAATGTAGTCACAATAAAATAAAATGCAGGATATATGCAACATATATACAAACCAAAAAATAGCACTGTAGTTGAGTTAAAAAAATTTAGGCATAAATATTGAAAACATGAGAAATTAGAGCAGATAACAGTGGTTAGATATTGCTCACCCTGACTGCTGAGTATCCACATGATGCTATTGTTGGCTCTGGCGGTGATTCCTAAGAAACATCTCGGTGTGGTAGACTCTAAGTTGGGCTTCTTTGTTGAAGTAAGCACCGCACACCGACGATAAGCGTTGTATAATTTGTTCAGGCAAAACCTTCGACGCATACAGTTCGTCAACGACACACGGAGGTTCTTCTTTCCGGTTAATGTCCATGACGATCATGTAGAATACTCCCCAGCCAACGTACCTACGTTCCACACTCAGCAAAGAAGATCGTCTATACATGCGTCGTATCCTCCCTAAATCAGCTCCCTTAAACCAGAACCTGTCACCGTCTCTCTTGGGCGGGATGTGGAAGCAATTGTCTTGAGTGCCTATTAAATAAAGATCCATGGTACTGTACCACTTGAATAGATTCACGATATTAGGTGGGAATTCAATATCATCCTGTGGCGGAACAAGACAAAACCATGGCAAGTTAGTTTTCCAAATGTTTTTTAACAGAAGCATAACAATGAAAGAAGGAAAAATTGTGGATATACGTACATCTGTTGCAAAGAGCCCGAAGTCATAAAACTGGTTGTACGATTGTTGTATGTTCCTTAATGCATTAACATACCTAACCAACATGAAGAAACAATAACAAATAAAAAACATGGGAGCGAAACCTAAAAGAAGGGATGACTTATAGCCAAACATTTCGTGACTCTTTATTTACTTGTTCTCTGCATGCAGTTATTTAAATATGCTCGATTTTATTCTTTACAGATACGGCTGCTATCAAAGGAGGTAGTAAAAATTGAAGAAGATGCTTACCGGAATTCAAGTTCCATTCTTGTTTAATTACTTCGAAGATGTCTGTGGTTGAAGGGAGGGAGATGTCAAGGAAGTGTTCAGACGAAGAATAGTTGATTAATGAGTGTAACGTTTTTCTTTTGAGTTTTTTTTCTATGTTACTATGTTAGTTGAGAATTTATTAAACCTTTTAATGTGAAATTATTCCAAACGTCGAATCAGTGGTAGAGGGTACTTATTATTAGCCAACTCTGTATTATCCTAATGTTTGGAAAACGTAAAATATCCTTTAATTGATTTTGATTATCAAAATGTTTTGAAAATGTCTCGTTTATAAATGTGCAGAGATCCCCTTTAATTGAACTAGGAATGTTTTTAAAATTGTTATCCCTTGCTAATACACGTTGTTGTTAAAGAAAATGTTATAACTAATTTATTTTTTAATTTGAATTGAATTGCAAACTAGTTTATTTGTTAAATACTATTAGGTATCAAGAAAACAAGTAATCAAATGATTTCAACATTTTAATTTACCCAGTTAATTTTGCCTCAAACATGAAAGATTTTTTTAGTTTTATCTAGGTTAACAATTAACATTGAAGAATTTAAATTTAAACACTAATAATTATCAAAATAGGTAGTCACAGGCATTAAAAAAATAATAAAATATACCCAGTAATCAAATGATTTCAAAAATTGAATTTAAATTAAAAAAAAATTAAAAAATTTATTTCGAAATTCAACCGGTTATATTTTAATCTAGCATTAATTTCGCTAGTAACAAATGTTGAAGAATTTAATTTTGAAAGGAAATAGTAGTAGTTACGTAGAAACCGATTAATTAAATTAATTCTTTTATTTAAGTCATAAAATGTGCTTCAACAACTTTGCTAACATTAATTGGGTTAATAGCAAACAATTTATAATTTCATTTTCCTAGGATTTCTTTTTTTTTTGGAAGGCAAATTAAATTTTACTTAGTTTTTCGTTAACAACGGGCATTGATGGAGAGGGATTTACGGAGAGTTATTGGGATAGAACGGATTATTTGTTGGAGATTATCAAAAAAGTAAGGTTTTAATAGCTAAATTAAGATTTCAATTTTTTTGTTAAACGCCGCGTTTTAATACCTCATTTTTTACTTTATTTTTTTTCATTCAAAAGTGGGTAACATAAGTATCCTTCACTATTCACTTTCCATCTTCCTTCACAAAACATTCCTCATAGTAACCCCAACCTAACACACAATTTGCTGCTGAAGGTATCGACTCCAATAGCTTCATCTCCGAGAAAATGTCAACCAAGGTAAAACTCTATCCTAACTCTTCTCTTGATAGTGATCGGTTATTAATCATCATCTGCATGTAGTGTCAATGTAATAAAAATTTAATCGTTGTAAAATCAAAATAAGCTAGTTAACATTTTTTAAATGAATGGGTGACTGATTTGGGTTTCTCATTTGTTCATCTAAAATGGGTTTTATGCATTTAGGTTTGATTAAGATTGTTCTGTTAAAGATTCAATAGATCACGACAGTAACCTATTTTAACAAAAATAAAGTTGCACTGTATGTGGAAAAATTGAACCACTTTGTTTCCAATTCCAAAAACATGCATGTCTGTAGATTTTAAATCAAAAGATTCAACTGTATGAGTTTTTTTAAATGAACTATGATTTTGTTCATTTTTCAACATGATCTCTGTCTGACCCTTTCCATAGATGACATCTTCGAAGGACAAGGGTAAGAGATTACAAGTGATGGATCACGGTACCACACAGAACTACAAGTTGAGGTTTCTGAAGCCAGTAATAAGGCCATCAATGTTCAAACTGGTTGACCACACATCCCTTGACTACACACCTTTTAATTTTCAAGTTTTTGCAATACTCTCGATGTTTTGACAGAACTTGACCTATGTGTAATAGTCATTACCTATAACTCCTGATGATCTACCAAACCGTACCCCCTACCTGGACCTGGTTATGCCTGACGGAAGGAATAACCCCTGTTGGTGCTTTTGGTCGCAACTCCAAAGTGGCAAAATTGCATTGACTCGTGGTTGGGAGGAGTTCTACCAGATGTACAAAACAATCTGGACTCCATGCTATATTTCACACATAAAGAAAACTCCAATTTTCAAGTCCGGATTTTTGATTTTGGTGGCATTGAGAATTCATACCAACTCCGTGATCCTGAAGAATCGCCATATGTAAGGACTGGTAATTATGAAATTGCAAAGTGTATCAATATCCCTCCTTCAGCCAGTGCTAGAGCCGTTGCCGCTAAGGTCAAAAGCAAGTGGCCTTTTTTGTGATGGACCTAACCGCTCGCATGTTGTCGTCGCGATTGTTGGTAAGCGTTAACTTGTTACAACATTTTGGTTGAAATATTATTTTACTGAAAAAAGGATTAAATTAGCTAATACTAACTGAAATATCTTGTGTATAATCAGCCGAACGTCCCTCATCTCGGTCACTTCACTGGTTAGAGACACCCTATCATCCTTACACAGGGCCACATACAGGTCGAAGCTACATATACAAGGTACAGTGGAAAAAGAGATGGTAGCTTCGGTGTTATTTTTGGAGGTTGGGAGAACTTTGCTTCATTGTGCAACTTCAAGCCAGGTGGTGTGGGGGTCTTCGAGGTGATATCAACTGAGCCAGTAACGATCATCCAGGTTCGATACAGATAGGATGCATAAGGATGAGTAACTGAAGGCATAATGCACCTGTGTTTGACATCTTTGTCCATATATCATGATCTATCTTTTCCCGTATTTTTAGGAAGTATAAAACTAGATTATCTGTTTCTTGGTTGTTGAACAATTATATTGACTTTTTTGGGTGTTATTAAGTTGAAAACAAATTTGGGTATTAACTAAATCAGAATCGCATTCGCAAATAATATAGGTTTTTGCACGTTTTTTATTGACTTTACCATTTTAACTTGATTGGACAAAAATTAGTTTTCCAAGTACAAATGGCAAAATTGCCTTTTTTTTTCTCAAGTAATCCCAGAATGAATTTATTACTTTGTTGGCCTTTACAAAAGCTTTTAAAAAAAATCTGGCCCAATCGGTGAGGAAGACAATAAAATCTCATATTTTTGTAAATGAAACTATTTTAATATGTTGGGTATTAAATTGACCATTTTAAGAGGGGTTTTTTTTAAATTGGTTTTCTTGGACCTTGAAATGTTAAAGAAAAAAAGTGACTCGAGAAAGATGAACACACCGGTAATGTTTGAAGGAAGCCATATGTCACCAGTTATTTTTTGTTGAACTTGGTTTAATGAAAAATGTTTTTCTTTTTGGTACATGAACAGAATATTAAAAAATTAATCCGGCCCAATCAATGAGTAAAATAGCCCAACCGCAGCTTCTTTTAATGACTCAAGGATGGGTAATTTATTATAGTTCGGCTTAGATCTCAGCTGGGTTCCAAGTCCAGCGTGGAGTGTGTATTTTATTTTTTTTATTTCTTAAGGTCCGTAAGCACATGTAATCAGAGGGTGATCCATAATCATAAACAACTTAGGGTAACCGCATACTTTGATATCATCATCCTATCACGTCAGCCCTATCATGTTTGTGGTGGCTTCTACCTTTAAGGCGTTCAACACTATATCTTCATCGTAAGAAGTCATTTGTTTCCCCTTCGATTAACATGTTTGACTTTGTACATTATAAGTTATAAGGATATGTGTGTTTCTCATTTGCTTGATTTTTTTTAATCACTTTGTAATCAGATGGACAGCAGTTGAAACATTGGAAACAACACGGAGTAGGTTGTATCCAGTACGAAAGGAAATTGATGAAGAAACTAATACCCAAAGACAACAGGATTGGTAGTAGTTTGGTGGATCTCTTTATTTTCGGGTATGTGAATATATGATTTCTTTGCTTCAATGAATGTAAATTTCTGTATATGTTATTTTTGGCGTCGTTGTTTGTGCAACGAGGTTTGTATTTAGTGTCAAAGTTCAGGCCACCTAATATCCAGAAACACTAACGGATGAGGTACATGCGAACAATAGTCAATATGATGGTCAATAACCTTTGCTGCTGCATGAAGAATGTATGTAGTCTCGATATACCCATATTGGAACACATGTAAGCTTAAGATCCAGCTATTATACAAAGCCCAGACCCGTTTTCCTTTTCGCCCACTACTGATGAATCGGTACGTAATATTGTATTTAGCTTTGTCTATTCCGTTAGAAAATAAGCTGTTAAAATTTTGTCTGACGCAAACCTAATAAAAGGGGATCTGTTTTATACTATGAAATTTGAATTCGTTGGAATTACCAAGCGGAAATAAAATAAACGCAAATGAGAGTAAGAATGAAGAGGTTAGCATTTGGTTAAATGAATGTTTGGTATAGAGTTCTCAAGTTACAGGGACTAAAGTCTGAGTATTTTTGTGGTATGTACGTGTTAAGGTCAATCCTAAGTTAAAATTCGTGTGTGATCCATTAATGTGACTCAGAAGTCGATTATTCCAGTTTGTCGAATTTCCGTCACGATCACTACCGTGTGGGAAATGATTTTCCAATTCGCATGGTTGCGATCGTTACAAAAAATGTCTCAAACTAAAATAATCGATCTCTGAGATACTCGATTGAATCACCATGGATTTGTATTTGGATTAACTTGTACTCTTAACAACCACAAAATATCCATGCTTTAATCCTAGTAACTCATTAATTCTGTGCCAACCTTCATTTAACCAAACACTGATATCTTCTTTTGTGCTCCATTTTCCTTTTATTTTATTTTCGGTTGGAAGTTCCAACGATATCAGATTTTACGGTTGTCTATGACCTGTGTTACAAAGCACAAACTAGCAACTGATTTTGTTTTACTAGTAGTTGCTTAATATTAATTAACGCAGAATGTCATATTGGAAATTATTCTAACACATTCTCAACTACATGCATGAGGGGTGATCCATAATCATAAACAAAGTAGGTCACGCATACTTTAATATCATCATCCTATCTCCTTAGCCCTATCATGTTCGTGGTGGTGAGTACCTTTCGGGCGTTCAAGTGCATATCTTTATTGTAAACACTCATTCGTCTCCCCTTGGATTAACATGTTTGACTTTGTACATTATAAGGTATTAGGATCTGTGTGTTTCTCATTTGGTGTTTTTTTAATCATTTTGAAATCAGATGAACAGCGGTTGAAATATTGGAAACACCACGGAGTAGATTGTGTCCACTGGAAAAAGAAATTGATGAAGAACCTAAAACCCAAAGGCTAAAGGGTAAGTAGCAGTTTCGTGGATCCTTTTTTTAAGTTTACTAAATTAATTGATTTTTTTGATTCTTCGATTGTGTATATTTATCGTGCTGAGTTTTCTTAATCAGTTGTTTGTGCAATCGTGATGGTACTGGGATCAAAGATCAGGCCAGGGGCTATTCGATAAAACAAATACGGATGACTTAGCATAGAGAACAATAGTCTTTTCTTTCTTGGTGACGCACGGAGAATCTATGAAGAATCTATGGCTACGTGAATCAAGTAATTATAATGTTGTAGTCTTTTCTTTCTTGAACTGTCTTCACATATACTTTTCTTACAGTCATTGTTAATTAATTTTTAATATTAGGTCATAATAGTCAACAATGTTACAAATGCCAGATGACTACATTTTGGAAATATTCAAGCTCTCAATCCCAGGAAGCAAAACCCTGCCTATCAAAGTCATGCTGTAGTCAAATAGCTGATAACATAGAAAGATTCGCTATTGTTCAACTTAAAGGAAATGTCCGCAAGGTTTCAAACATTTATTGTTCCTAATGTTAAATTTTGTCAGTATGTAAGACTCTAACAACTTTAAAATGTTATTGAACCTAATAATCGAAACTATGATATGCGCGAATATAAATGTGTTTCTGTTTACGATTTTCTGCTTCATATATAATAAATTCATGAAACATATATATTTGAAACTGCTTTCATACACAGTGTGCCATTTTCCCTTAAAAAAAATTTTCAATGAATATAGGAAATCCATAATAACAAAATAGATTCACAACCTCAACGTAACAAAAGAGATTTACAACCATCTATGAATAATTCAACCTTGGAGACTACAACCCATTCAATATAATAATTTGGTTCGTAAATCAAATGCACTAAGAAGGGAAAAAAATCCATTAACACAGCTCTAATTTATCAACTGTATTGCATAACCACAATGGTAGGAAGTCCTTACCCCAAATGCAACCACAATAAACTGCAACTAAAATACATCAATGTAAGCAAAACACATGCATATTATTGAACATGATTGTCATCATAATGGACTAAGTAGGGAAAAAAATTAATTTACACAACTTTAATTGATCAACTGAATTGCATAATCACAATGGTAGCAACTCGTTACCCAAAAGTCAATCACAATTAACTGCATCGAGAATACAGCAATGTAAGCAAATCACATACATATTATTGAACATAATTATCATCCTAATAGACATATTCACAGTTAATGTAAATAACTACAAGTTAAAACTCCTCAATACCAAGCAATGACAAATACATTGCGGTCAGTAAATCAGGATAGATCATGCTTTTAGAACCAATTATATTTGCATTACACTAAATTCAGAAGACTAATTCCTTCAAATGGTCAAAGTGTCCTATGCATCGACGCGAACAATGCCATGTACGATCCTTGTTTGTTGCCACAAGGCAGTGACGATGGTAACGAATCTCTGACATCGATCTGCACATGTGGTGTGTCACATTTATCATCAATGACATCATTAACACATTCATAGTTCGTGAATGAATGCCTCTTGTCCTGCTGTGACTCCTTCACCTGCTGATGACATCATAATCCCCAATCAGAAACTATAATCGTGCATAAAACCATAATGGTCATTCATCACAAAGTGGTTAAGAGGAATTTTACGCATCACACCTGTGTTAACGAGTAGAGATTTTTATTGAAAAAACCATTCGTGGACACGATGTCAATCGATTCACTGCTTTCATGGAGGCTCCGCTGTTTTATAAATTTTTTTAAACAAGAAGAACGAGATCTTCATTAATTTACCAAGTTCATGACACATAAATTAGAGGTTTAGATTCAAAAAAAATTACCTCATCAAAAGTGTTGTCTTTACCCTTCCGGTTCCTCATATCCGTCGCCGTAAACTTCCTTGTTCCACTCTTTTTAAAAGGCTGCGCAAACAGAGGAACATTCACATAGTTTAATAGTTTTTAAAGGGACACACACCGAAAAAGATATTCACAGTAGGAGCCTAGTTAGAATAAACAAATCGTACCTTGGTCTTAGGTCCTGAGTGGTGTTCGGACTTAACTAAGATTGACATCGAACAATTAGCAAACCTTTCTAGACTAAAACCTGAGTCCTTGGTTGATGCATTGTCGTCTGATCGATCACAAAGGTTACCTTCCACACTATGTTGCATCAGATCTGGACAGTGCTTGTAGTAATGACCGTACTTGTGGCAATTAGAGCATGCACTCTTCTTCCTCCAAGAAGACCTCTTGGAAGGGGCTCCTTTGCTTTTGACAACAAAGGGATCATTGATGCCTTCCACGTTAACATTAGGAGTTGACTTGCCTTGTTTGCGTGACTGCAGGCGGATAACTAAATTGACAAGTTCATTCTGGACTTCATCAAAGTCTGCAAGATCCTTACAAGCAATATCACACAGCTTGTTGCAATTCGATGCCAATGCACCAACTCGAAACTTTAATACCCTTTCGATGTCATCATTCATAGGCATTTCTGTGCTAATAAATTCGTTCTTTGCATTCTTTGTCCACCTTTTGTAGATCAAAGAATCTGGAAACTCAAGTATGTTTTCGAACTTCATGGCACAGAAGACATGACTACACGGAATACCACGTGATTCAAACAGCTTGCACGAGCACGAGAACAGATTCTTACCTCTATCGACTTCCACCCGTCGATCTTTGGCCGGGTCTCCGAGAGCAGTCACATTGAACTCGACCTTGTCCAAGGTTGTGCTTAGTACCTTGATATTGAAAGCCCCTGCCCTCTGAATCTCATTACGAATTTTCTTGAAAATGTTTCGTGTGAAATAACATGATGCAGATCTTTCATATACCTCCAATGAGGTAATCATCACTGGCTCTGAGAACTGAGATTTAAAGTCAGCTATTAATTCGTTGTTTTTATACTCCTTTAAGGCCCTATCCAGGTTATGCATGAAATCAATGAGGGTGTTCTTGCGATTAACATAAAATCTGATGAGAGAATTTATACCTTCGCACTGTGATGTCATCCTTATGTAACCGAAAAACTTATCCCGGAGGAAACAATGGGACCACATCGCACGAGTTTTGTACGTCTTTTCCATCCAGGTACTCCCAACAAGGTTGTGCTTGTCCAAAATGGCTGCCCATCTCCGATCAAAGTCTCTCTGGTCGTTGTTGTCATATATAAAACACTTAAAATCGCGCAGGAAATTAGGATTCTTTATATTTTCACATGCATTTCTCTGTAGATGCCATCCGCATAACCGATGGGTTGCATCAGGAAGAACATTCTTGATTGCATCTTGCATGGCAAGGTCTTCGTCAGTTATTACTACTTTAGGACTTTTCCCACCCATCGCTTCAACAAAAGTTTCCAACAACCACTTATACGTCTCTGTGGTTTCGTCGGATAGTAGGCCGGAGCCGAATATAACAGTCTGCCCGTGATGATTGCATCCGGAGAAAATGACCAAAGGCTTGTTGTATTTATTCTTCTTGTAGGTTGAATCAAAGGCAACAATATCTCCAAATCAGTGATAGTCGATAATTGACTGCCCATCTGCCCGTAAAAATATGCTTGAGCCTTTCGTCACTAGTGAACGTATATTTTTCAAAGAACAGCGAATCGTTGTTTGACTTGCCAATGAAATAGTTTATTGCCGCATTGGCATCCCCGTTTTTAACTTTTGACCGACGATAACGATCAATGTGGTTGTACAAATCTTTTCGTGTGAAGCCAGCATGACGATATCCACCATTCTGGAATGCAATATACCCCATAATATGGTAGGTCTTGACACCAAAATTATGAAGATTTTCTACTTGGACTTTATCAGTGACACTGAGACAACGATTGGCTGGAACCAGATGCGCAAATTGGGGTGGGCGGGTGGCATCAGATCGTGGTTGTGAGATTCCACAAAACATGATATCTTCCATATACCGCAGCCATAGTCAAGCTTTACCCTAAGCCGAGCTGGACACTTGGTTCGCGTTAGTGACCTTGCCTCCCTTGATCTATCATCCAGATCAAGATACCTCACATTCTTACACCCTTCTTTATTACAAACAAGCTGCATGCTAATGATTCTACCTTGATTATCCCTAACCACGTCGTCCTTCCTAATTACAAATCCATGCCAACAAGAATAAGCGTTATAAAATTGGCAAGCCTCATCCTCTGTCCTAAACTCCAGGTTCCAAATATCCTCCACCATTAAATCTGCTATTCTTTTTACACCACAAACTTCTTTACTCTTGCTAGTAGAATCCAGCGAATCCACATCGTCGTCTTCAGCATCATCTTCTGTATTCGGTTGATAATCGAAATCATCACCCAAATTATTATCAGAATCATTCTTCACATCATCCTCATTTATGGACATAATTTAACCCCTGCCATAATTTTACCCAAAAATATCAATAAACAGATCCAACAGCAGCAACTACGGGTAGCTAAACTAAGCTACATGTAAAATTAAATGAACCAAAACCAATTAAACTAACCCAATTGTTTTTGACCCCAGTATAAAGTTTTAATTTCAGTTCCCCAAACCTAGCCACAGCATAGAACTGGATAATGTTACTTAATTTTCAAATCCTAGAATAGCAACCCAACACCTTAAACAGAGAACTATTTAAAAGGCATAGAATATTATCCAAATTAAACTAATCTGGATTAATAAAAAAACTTAATCGGACATACCTTGATGACAACCAAAGTTTGAGCTTGAACGGATAAAAAATGCACTCTCGGAGGGAGGTGACCTTGCCGAATCGGACGCACCTAATTCGAAGCTAGCCGAAAAATGAATGTTGGTAAACCAGCTTCAAGCAGTCACAGTTTCGGATCAAGCAGAAGTTCAGCTATAAATTTCTCTACTGGAACCACATCAGTTTAGCGTTCGCCCTCTCTTCAGTTGACGTCGACGCCAATCCGACGGAACCAGAGCATCAGTTCCGGAACCTGTTACTCGAACGAGATCATTCTTGCTAAATGGACGCTGGGTATAGAACGACGGCGAAAAATATTAAACGGGGTTGGGTAGTGGGTTCTAGGATAACAACTTTCAGGGTTGGGTAGTGGGTATAGAACGAAGGAGAAAAAACCATGGGTAGTGGGTTCTATGCGTTTTCCAAGTTATGAGACATGCATGTTGAATTTCAAGAAGAGATGGAGGGTATTTTTTAAAATTAAAAACAAGTTAGAGATTACAAATTATAATTGCAAATATTCTCCAATACACTATACAGTATATGTATACAATAATTAATGTAGTATTTGTTATGGTATATGTTCATGAAAGGCTTTTGCTATAACCAATGAATGCATTAATGAAAGTTTGAAAATTTTTTTGATCAATGGCTGAGATGATGACACATGTGCAAGGGCAATTTACCCACAAAATTAGCATGGGTTTGGAAGAAATCACCTTGAAATTTTGATTCTGTTGTATGCGCTTTTGTGATATCAAAAATCTTATATATTTTTTATTTTTTTATTTACTTTGCATAAATAAAATATTTGTGTTGTAGAAAAATACAAATACTCTTCAGAAAACTTTGTCCATCCAAACCCTAGTCAATAAGGTTGTTATCGTAGATAATTTATTTACGGATGATCTACTACTCGACGACATAATGAAAATTGTGAGAGGTTTAATGCACAAAAATCATCGTTACTTTTAAGAATATTCTCTTTATATTTATTTAAAAATTTATTATTTTTAAAGTTTAACTATAAGACTTCAGTAAATAAAGTAAAGTATTTATAACTTTGATTATAGCTCTATATTATATTTCTTATTATTATACATATTGACATATTTAAAAAATAAATTATAATAATAATAAATTATAATCATGATAATTAATATTAAAAGATATTTACGACCATTTATACCGGGAACATTCATTCTATCTTTTATTATTACCTTATTTTTTGTTGGCTCTTTGCTTGTGTTATTACAGATAGTGATATAGGAATTCTAACTTCAATGTTTAACTCATACGAAACAAAGTAAAAAAGCAAAAATATCAAGAGAATGAAATTTTTTAATTTTTTTTAATAATTGAGGGAATCAAGTATAATCTCTCATCATTAATTTTATAAGTAGAACTAAAAGACAAATTAAACGTGAAAAAAAAATTAAAGCATTGAAAGATTAAAAATTACACTTTATCCCTTCAATTATTTAAAAAAATTATTTTCAAACATAAATACATTGTGAAGTGAAAAATGCCATGCTATTTTAGAGAATTATATATAGGATAAGATAGGATAGATCATAAAAAATAGGAACATATATTAACTATTAAGGTAAGGTATTATATATGGATTTGAATGAATTTGGTGTATCATATACCCCAATACAATTAAATAACCCACCAAATTCTTAGAAAATTTAGTATTGATCATTTTGTAATTTACATCAATTTTTGTTGATCAAATTTATACAAATATTTTGAATAAAAATTGATTATATATTTGTCCTAAATAGATCTATATAAATTGAATCAGACTAATTCAATTTAGATATTTATACGTAAATTGAATTAGTCCAATTCAAATTAGCAAGCATCCAAGTAAATCAAATTAGACGAATTAGACCAATTCAATTTAATAGAGGAGAAGAGAAAACTTGATCTGCTAGTAAATTGAACTAGGAAATTTTGATTTATAAGAGGATGTAGTTAAAGGGAAAATCGTATTACCCTAATTTGATTTGCTTAGAGCGTTTCTCACCATAAATCGAATTTTTTGATTCAATTTATTCTTAAATTTCCTATATAAAGATCAAGTTGCCTTCATATGATTTATATTCACTTTTCCCCTCCTTAAAACCCACGCCAAAGAGAATCGTATCTAAAGCTGTCCATATTGCTAGTAACATCAACGAGGAAGTAAATACATAAAATTTATTTTTTTTCATGATAGATTAGAAATATTAGCGATCCTTAGTAACTTAGAATTATTATATTATAAATTTTAGTTAGAGTAGTGATTTAGAATTTTTATTAATTTTTAAATTAGAAATGTTAGTGATAATAGTTATTTAGAATTTTTTATCATAGCTAAATTTAGATAGGTGTTAATTGTAATTGAATGTAGATTTGTAAAAATTTGATTTTTATGAATAAGGCTAGAGTAGCATATATGGTGGAGACATCAAGATTAAAATTTGCATATATGATATTATTAGACTTTAACTTTTTAGGATAAGATTGTCATCACTTTGGATAAGAAGTACTTAATAAATTATAAGATTATGAATTGAACTATTATTTAATTTTTTTTCAGTGTGTTATGAATAGTATTAAACTCTTTTAATCGATTTATCTGTTGATTGTGTAAAGTTTGTTATGAATTCTTAAGAAATATTTTTTACTATTATGTTGCCGACCCGTTGTGTTAACAATATGAGGAGGCAACATGGTATGTCCCTGGATGACTGGGTCATACCGTACTTGGAGACCGCCAGATTATACCATCTTATGAGACTCAATGATCATTATTTTAAGCTGGATGAGCCGCTAGTTAGTGCTTTTGTTGAGAGATGGCATCTTTAGATGCATACGTTTCATATCTCATTTGGGGAGTGCATCATTACATTACAAGATGTGGTGTACCAGCTCGACATTCCGATCAATGGTGACTACGTGAGTGGGTTCTTGACAAACTTCGAGAGATTTATTGAGCGTGGCTGACCTGCCTAGACTTGGTTCGAGGAGTTGCTTGGTGTGCTACCGCATGCGGTCGGCATTGACAAGTTTACTATGAAGTACACGTGATTTCAGGTACTGAGTTTTCTGTAACTCGGTCTGAAACTATAACTTGCCTCTGTCGCGTTTTGTAATATCTTAATCAACGTAGCGGTATTAACTTTGACCATAGAATAGATGAAACCACATATGACATGGTAATCAAACTTTCAGTGATCACTAAAAGTTTTTGTGAATAGAGATATGTGAGGTCCATTATACCTTCTGACATTCCAATTACCCTTTCACAAGCAAAGAGTAATCCTAATCAACCAAGTGCAACCTTTTTCAAATTCCTTATAGTTTCCATGGTACTTGATGTGATCTGACTCTAACACTATATACTCAACTCCACGATGGATGCTATAAGTCTTGTGTAACACCCTAATATTCAAATTCTTATGCTCAAGTCATAAGTCATCGATAATAAGGTGGTACGACTCTAGAATTAGATTACAATACATTCATATATATAATATGAAGAAGGTATTAACGAGAAGCCTGAAAAGAGTAAAATAAAATCGCGAACAGATAACACTCTCGCATGCGATAACAGAAGAATAAAGAGCACTCAAAAAGTAGGGGTAACGATAAAACAGTAAACAAGGATAGGATAGGACAAAATATAAATATATAACATATGTAAATAGCCACTAGTCGCGACCTACGAAGTTTAGGCCGACTAGGGTATAGAATAAAAGTAGTTTGATAACAATATCTCCTATCTCTCCCAAAAGATACATAAAGGCCTCTATAGACAAGTTTTCAAGAGGATTAAATACATAACATAAGTTTTTCAAAACAAAAGCGGAGATAATCTAAACAAGATAAAGCAGAAATCTAATGATCTTCGCCAACTTTCAGATGAAGCATAACTCACTGTTGAGCACCTGGACCTGCATCTGAAAAACAAGAGATATATATGGAATGAGAACCCCCAACTCATGGGTTTCTAATACGGTAAAAGTGCCAAATAAATACTGCATAAGGCAACATAAACTCACTAAGCAATCTTAATTCTCCACACATCACTATGTCCATCTTAAGTTATTTCTAATCCATAATCTTGGCAACTAATATAAGGGGATTCTAAGTCTAAGTCAATATTTTTCATCTTTCCCCAACTCTTCATTCAAAAAAAATCATGATTATAACCAGCCCTCAGCGTCAACCAACAGCAGCATGAGGGATCTCTCAGTTGTACAAGCACAAACAAAACAGACAAGTAATACATAGGTAGATACAAATAATACAAGTAGCATATAGTCATGTAACATAGCATATACAATTAGGCAATCCGAAACAAGTGAGAAAATCCAAACAAGTCAAACATATGCAAATAATGTATGCTTGCCCTATGGCCGATGATATCATCTGTTGGTTATATAGCCAACCCGACATATCTTGGTTGCTAACCATTGGACAGTCCCTGCGAGAACACATCCCCAAGCTCAAAATCATAATCATTCAATATATATATATATATATATATATATATATATATATATATATATCCATGGGGGAAAGCTCATCCGAAAAGTTATAAGTGTCCAGCCACACTTACGACACAGGGTCAACAGAATCTCGGATCTCAACCTGGAGCAAGTGGAGCCAACCTACTGCATCTACCCAAGAAAATCCAAAACTCAGATAATTTCTCAAATCTCAAATCATTCTCGACTGGGAGCAAGTGGGTGCTAACCACTGCATCTACCCTAGGAGAATCAAACCAAACACAGAGCAAGTGGATCAATGCCACTGCATCTACCTAGGCAGGTGTATCAAAATTAAAATCGAGTTCAAAAACAATCTCACAATCAACAACATTCTTATCATCAATGACATAATCATCATCATTCTCATTATCAATCTCATAATCATCATTATTCTCATTATCAATCTGATAATCATCATCATTCTCACTTAACATCTTATTCATTTCTCTCAATTTTACTAATTCAATTCATTTGGTTTTATCCCTAACTCTTCCATCCTCAATTCCACCGGCTCTAGACTCATATCGAAATTTATAAAGGTTTAGAAGACCAAAAGAATAGTTAAAAGACATAAAAACACACTTTTTCAAATTCTGGGGATTGTTCGTACGCATGCATGTGGCTTGCATACGCATAGGTTGAAAATTTGGGTGTCGCGTACGCGAGCCCTTGTCCGCGTACGCGAGTGTTGAAGACATAAGCTTTCCTTCGCGTAGCATAATATGTCCGCGTACATGGGACCGCTGGATAGCGCCCAGCGCCCGCATTGTGTGGCACCCCTGCATACGCGAGTGTTGCAGAATTGCCAAAAAGCTGTTAAGTGTAAAATTCAGTTTTTGAACCCAATTTTCAAACCTTCATATCTTTTGGTACAAAATTTATTTTCAACCATTCTTGAACCGTTGAAAATATCGACAAATGAATTTTCATGAATATCCAATTTTGAAAGTTTTCGAACTCTGAGGGCTGAGTTACGGCCTACCAAATTTGGTCAAAAAAATTTTTTTTTACTAAAAATACACATTTACCAATTTTGTAAAGATTCACAAGTCTCAATCATTTTCAACCAAAAACATGAACCCAAACCAACTCAATCCACATATTCACACTCAACCAAATCCAAACTTACTCCAATTACAAAATTCAACTCAAATTCCATCAATTTCACATCTCAATCCTCAATTTCCAATTTCTTAACAATCATTCTTACTTTTCACTCATTCATTATCAAATTTTCATTCAATAACATACATCATCACACAATTCAATAATCACATACCGTCCTTACTTTTCCCCCGCCTCCAGCCTGAATTCACGACCTTTGGTTCCAGATTTCAAAAACCAGAAACAAACCGACAAGTGCACCGGGTCGTATCAAGTAATACCTCAGGTGAGTGAGGTTCTGATAAACCTTATTTTTAGGGTTTATCTTGTGTTGAATTTAGAGGATTTTATCAACTTTTTCCATATTTATTCACTAAAATAGCATGGTTTTGTAAATTCTCCTTTAATTGTGTTTAAGAGTGAAAACATACTTTTTAGGCCCAAAAATTGATAAATTTAATTCATTTTAATTCCATTTGATGTCTTGATATGTTTGTTAAGTGATTTCAGATTTAGAAGGCAAATATTGGATTGAGGGAATGAAGAAAAAGCATGTAAAAATAGAGAACTCATGAAGAAATGAAGAAATTGCTAAGCTGTCAATCATGACCTCTTCGTACTAAATCGATCATAACTTGAGCTACAGAGGTCCGAATGAGGCGGTTCTAGTTGCGTTGGAAATCTAACATCCGGGACTTCAAAATGATATGCAATTTACTATAGTTGCCTTGCAGTTAGGTGACGCGTATGCATCGCCCATGCGTGCGCGTTGCAGGATCAGCGTGACTCACTTAAAGGCAACACGTGACCAGCGCTTTCTGAAGCATTTTGGGTCCAATCTAACCCATTTCTGATGCTATTGAACTAGGGATTGAAGGGGGAATGAACCAAGTAGTCATAGTTGAGTTTTCATTATGTTTTAGGTTAGAATTCTAGAGAGAGAAGCTCTCTCTTCTCTCTAGAATTATGTTAGATTTAGTTTAATTTCTCTTAGATCTAGGTTTTAGTTGTTGCTTTCATTTAGTTTCCTTTACCATTTATTGTTCCTACATCTTTGCTCTCTTAGCTTTATTTGTTATTTCCTTTATTTTGTTATTCTCATGTTCATGCACTTTTGTTCCCTTTGATTTCAATTAATGCAATTTATATTTGATGTTCTTATTGTTTAATTGCTTTGCTATTGTTGTTTTTTTGATTTGGTAGTTGTAGATTTTACATTTCTTACAATTTTACCTTGCTTTCCTTTTATGCCTTCCAAGTGTTTAATAAAATGCTTTGTTGGATTTTAGAATAGATTTTCTATTATTGGCTTGGGATGGTAACTTGGGTGACCTTGAGTTGCTAATGTCCAAGTGATTGATAATTGGTGTCCATTGACACTAGCTTTCACTAAGTCAATTAGTGAGTGGCTAGGACTTATTGATTGGGATTGATAAAGCTCATTTGACTTTCCTTCACTTGTTGGAGGATGACTTAATGGGATTGATCCTTGCAATTATCATGTTGTGGTTAGTAACAAGGATAGAGATCCTTAACCATCAACCCTTGTCAAGACCTTTTTATCATTTGCGTTTCCTTTACTTTCTTGCAATTTACATTTCTTGTCTATTATTTCAAAAATCCCAAAATACTTTTCTCATAACCAATAACATGAACACTTCCCTGTAATTCCTTGAGAGATGACCCGATATTTAAATACTTTGGTTATTTTTATTGGGGTTTGTACTTGTGACAAACAAATTAAACTTTGATTGAGAATTGTTGTTGATTTAGAACTATACTTGCAACGAGATTTTATTGTAAAATTCTATACCGACAATTTTCCTTCATCAAAATTTTGGTGCCCTTGCTTGCAAATGTATACCTTGTTATTGGTTATTGTATATATGTGAATATTGTGAATTTGCTTCTTTGTTAGTTGTTGCTAGTTTTAGGAGTTTGCTTTCATTATTTCTTATTAGCTTTTGATTTTATTTGTCTTTTCACTATGAAATCTCATCATTTTGGCTATGAGTGTGGTCATAACTATGTTGTAGGAAATGGAAATTTCAATGACAACATGCATCAAGGATGGAACAATCAAAGAGGGGAGGAGCCTCAAGGATTTAATCAACCCTCTTGGCAATAACCTCCTCCAATGTACTATAAGCAACAACCATTCCATGATGCATACCAAGACAATGGTTATGGTGGACCTCTTTGTGACAATCAACAACCACCACCATATACCTACGAACTCCCTCCTCAACATAGCCCTCAACCACCATACTCACAAGCCCCATTCTACCACACACTTTCCTATGATCCACTTCTATCATATTACCAACATCCTCTACCACATCCTTGTGACCATTATGAGTGAAAACCCATAGAACCACCACAATTCCATCACAATTACTCCCAAGAACCACTTCAATACACACCATCTCTATACCCTCACCAAGAAGAACTACCTTCCTATTAGAACCCTTCCTCCCAAATAATAAACCCTCCTATCCACTCCAAGCTCCAATGGATGATTCTTTCACTTTGTTACTTCAAGGGCAAAGAGAAATGCAAAGGGAGACACTAGAATTCGTGGCTACCTTATCCAAGATAGTAAACACTTTAGCCTCCCGATACTCATGCATTTAAGGCATTCCCATTGCCAATTGTGGAGAATCAATAGAATAGTGTAGCATAAAGGAGAGATTAGAAACTCCGGTGGAGAACAAGGAGTGGAATTTTGTATTGGAGCAATTGGAGGAAGCCATGATTGCTGAAGAAGAGGAAGAAGTAGTTGAAGACTTAAAAGATGTAGAACCACCATGGGAATCTCAAGAACCTCCCTCTAAGAAGCTTGAAATTGATGTTGAGGAGGGTGTACAACCTCCAAGACATATCATAGTTTAAGACTTTGAAGAGGTTGATCAAGAGATGGATTCAAACATTGATGAATTCTTATCTACAATTGAATCCTCTCCCATTGGACTTGAAATAGAGATCAAAGAAGAAGATTCACAACCTCTAAAACCCTTGGTAAATGATGAAGAAGAAATTGAATTGGAAGAAAGCTACCAAGACGAAAGTTTTGAAGAAGTTGTCAAGCAAGAGGAAGAAGTGGAAGTTGAATAAACTTGCCTAAAGGTGGAAGTAATCAAAGAAGAACACAAGGGAGTGGAGCTTGTAAGGCCATTGGAAATACCTCTTCCCAAGCCATCACCATCCATCCATTCATTCAAGTGGGTAAACCTCTTATCTCTAAGCTTTATAATCCCACTTGAATATGGTTTGCTTGAGACGGATGGGCAACTTAGAGTTCTTTCTGGCTTTAAGAGTAAAAGAGAGAGGGTTAGTAGTTGGAAACAACATTTGAAGTTCATTGTGTTTGAGAGGTCAAGGTTGAATTGCAAAGGTTCGAGACATGCTAATTTGAATGGGTCTAAGGAGTTGTTTGGAGGCTTGATTGAGAATTCGGATTGCTTGTCACCCGGATGGATAATTGATGAACAACATAGAGTGGGTGTAGAAACAAGATTTGGGATCCAGGAATATGTGAAGATCAACTTTGGAAGCCCTTAGCTTGTGTGGAACTTTATCAAAGCTTGGTGCTATTAATTGTGAATTTTGGAGCTTATTGGAAGTCCAAGCATTGAAGGAAGTTCAAGGAAGAATACAAGTACAAGCCACCTTGATAAAGAGTCTCCCAATTGTCCAACTTAAGGACAATAAATAAAAGTGCTATGTGCGAGACACCCTACCATGGTAAACTCTTTCCATTCTCTTGTATATATAATCAATAAATGAATTGAGTTGCCATTGTTAGGTAGTTTTCTTCTTTTCATACTTTTGCATATCTTTCTTTGATTGCTAGGTTGCTTATTAGATTCATGTTTTGATTAGAATAGTTGTTTTTGAATTGCATTTTGCTTGAAGTGCAAGTTTTGTTTGCATTGTCTTTGAAAAAAATTCAAAAACTAAAATATTTTTAGTTAAATTTGAATTTTGGTTGATTTAGAATGTTCATAGGTTAGGAGAGTGTTAAATTCTATTTTAATTCTTCTACAAAAAGGGGGCACACCACGCGTAAGCGTGGCCGATGCGCACGCATCCTATGCTATGTTGGGACTCTTGGTACAAAAACCAGAGAGTTGCGCTGGAGTGGTGCTGCATTTGTACGAAGAGCACAAACTCTACCCCCCGCATACGCGTCACCCACGCGTACGCGTGACCCCCTGCCCTGTTCACACACCTTTCGTTTCTTCTCTTCTTTCCATTTCTTTTCTTCTTCTCTCTTTTTTTCTTTTATTTCCCTCCTCCAACCATCAGCCACCACTATCATTCACCATCCACCATCTTCTCCTTTGGTTAGTTAGTTAGTTAGTTAGTTACTTCAATTTTCTGTTTTGGTGCTAAGTGTTGGATTATTAATTTAATTTGCTAATTTTGATGTTAATTGCTGTTCATTACTCATGAGATGCTATCCTAGCATAATTGTTGTTAATATTCATTGTTGGAATCCTTTATTGAGGTTATAATTTGTTACTTGGTTTTGAGTTCTTCATGCTTAATTTTATGCATACCAAGTGCATGAGAATTGCCTTTCAAGCGTTCTAAATATTTTGAATTGCATGTTGTAGCTAGCCAACATGGGATTGAAACTCTTTACTTTAACTGGGCAAATTCTTGATGTTGGATATTGTGCATTTATCTCAATGCATTGTGTTGCTTGATCATATGCATCCATATGTTATACTTATGCCTTAAGGACATGTTGACCCTCAATTGTTTAACTATGTGCTCTACACATATGTGAAACTAGTCATTTTAGCATAATGCCCTAATTATGAATTTGGATTGTAAGCTCACCTAGTGACATCCTTTTGAAATTTTCAAGCTATATGGACCTTACTTGTTATGTGATTGATTTCACCTCTAGTCTCTTTTACTACTTTGCATAGCAACCATGTGTCCTATTTTATGTCCATTAGGTAATGGAAACCAAAATTCAAAGTGTGTCATTGGTTGATGTGTGATTGTCATTGTTCTTTTATCATTAAAGTCTCCTTGCACATCAACCAATGTCCCTTCATCTTCTATTTCACAATTGTTTGATTATCGCTTGAATGCTTTCATGCTTCTTTATGACTGGTTTGTTAGTCTTAACTTACAAGTTTCCTTGAAGCATCTCAAGCATACTAGAATGAGTAAAGTGCATGTTCCTTTTGTGTAACTGTGACATAGCATTTTATGTTAGTGTTAGTGTTCTAAACCGCCCGCAACTTAGAATGCCCACATACTTTTATCCATGTCACACATTAGGTCACTCACTTCATTCTAGTGATTATTACCTCATTCCAACAATATATGTTTCCTTGCTTTTGCATTTACTTATTTTCCTATCTGGTTTTCTATTTTTCATGGAGGATGCACCACAAGCAACAAGGAAAGCGGAAGAAAGAACATACAGCAACCGGTTGATCCACTAGCTGAAGGTGGCAATCCAGAAAGTCACCATATCCCCCTTGCTCATCTTTGAATGCACCGAGGATGGTGCAAACTTTTAAGTGTGGGGAGGTCGTCTGACCGAAGCGGTCATTTTTGGGTGACAAATTTCTAATCCTAACACTTCCACATGTTATTTTTCTATTATTATTTGGTCTTTTAGAACTTTTAGATGCATTTTCTAGGTTTGCGTATATGTATAATAAGCTTAGTTAAAATAATAAAATTCTCCAAGAAAAACATTCTTAATAGGGCATTGATATCCCAATTGATTTGAGTAAAAAAAAAATTCATTTGAACTTGCTTGAACTATACATTGTGGAACATGTTTTTGAGCTAAGAACACACAACCTTGTGAGTTTTGAGCCTAATTGTGTGGTTACGTCATATAACCACTATTTTCCTTCTTGTGTGTGATTATTCTCTTTCTATGATTGTAATCTTTGATTTGTTTGATTCTTTATGTCTATTATTCCATATATACATGCATTTACATTATTAAGACCATCATTTCATTTAGCTCACTTTCCCAAATATCCTACTGATGTGTGGAAAACGATCCAACACAAACTCACCGGCAAGTGTACCGGGTCGCATCAAGTAATAATAACTCACATGAGTGAGGTCGATCCCACAGGGATTGAAGGATTGAGCAATTTTAGTTTAGTGGTTGATTTAGTCAAGCAAATAAGAGTTGATTTGAGTGATTTACGATTGACAGAAGCTAAATTGCATGAATTGTAAAGGGAGATGGAAAATTGGCAGTAAATTAAAGAGCTAGAGAATTTAAAGTGATGAATCTTAAAGAACAAGTAACGTAAATGACAGTAACTTAAAGTGCAAGAAATATAAATTGCAGAAACTTAGAGTGCAAGAAATGTAAATTGCTTGAATGTAAAAGGGAATTGGGAGTTGTGATTGCAAAATTTAAACAAAGGAAAGTAAATTGCAAAAGACAAAAAAATAAAAGATGAATTAAACTGAAGTAGATATCAATAGAAAAGTAAATTGGCTTGAAGAAGCCTCAGCAGATGAACAGAAAAGAAATTTCAGATCTCAGGGGTCAAGAGACTAGAAAACCAAGTCTAGATCTCACTACCTTCCTTGATCCAATTCAGAAAACAAGTGAAAGAGAATTAAAGATGAAAATCAGTAAAGAAGAACTCAAATTATTGAATTATGTAGTAAATGTAACAGAGAGATCTTAAGAGGAGAATGAGACAGAATTTCCTCTATTCTTCACACTTAAGATCCAAGCAAAGCTTGCAGAGAAGGAAACAATAATGCCCAAAGGAAGAGAACTCAATTCTCCTTCCAATTCAAGCAGAGGTTTCCCAAATGAGCAAGCAAAATTTAAAACAGAAAGCAGAAAAAATGATTCAATTCTCCCACTACAATTTCCAAAATCCAAAAAGTGAAAGTAAATGTTCCAGTAAAAAGTAAAAAAAAAAGTCCTCTCTACATCTAACTAACACCTATTTATACACTTCCTAATGTGGATTTAAGAATTTGGGTGGGCTCTCAAAATTGGTGAAGAAATGAATTAATTTGGGATTTTGAATGAATTTTGGCCCAAGGTGCTCCTCCCAGGGAAAAGCTCAGCTCTTGGCAAGAGCTTGGCCAAGAGCTTTGCTCCCCTTCCTTGTTTTTATGCGCACGGTCAGTCCCTTGTGTTGAGTGAACAAAGCTCTTTGCAAGAGCTTAAAGCTCTTGGCAAGAGCTTTACTTGTCTTTGGGGTCCTTGGTGAAGGAAGTTGCTGGCCATTTTCCTTGGCAAGTGAATGGCGCTCAAGGCTTTGCTTCCTTAATGCTCCATGTTCGAACCTTGCTAAATGAAAATAAGCCAATTTTGGCTTGTTTTTCCTTGTGGACTAGCGCTGGCCCCCTCCTTTTGGTCATGGGTTCAAGGCTTGGTGAGTACAAAGTTGAGCTTTTCCTCATTGAATTTTCCTTTGGAATGCCCGAAAAAGCTCTTGGGTAAAGCTCTTGGCAAGAGCTTTGCGTGTGAGCTCGCCTTGCTTCCTTCTTCTATATGCTTGTGACAAAGCACTTGGCAAGAGCTTGGCTCTTGATTATTTAAAGGAAAGCTCTCCACAAGAGCTTTAAGCTCTTGGCAAGAGCTTTATACCCTTCTTCCTTGAATACGTCTATGCTTTTCCTTCTTTGAGCCACGCTTCTCTTCCTTGTGCCACGCTTTCTTTCTTTGCTTAGATCATGCTCCTTAGGCTACGCTTTTCCTATTTTTTTCTTTTTTTCACCTACAAGTAATCAAAACAACCAATCAAAGTATCACAAAATTCACAAAGCTTAAAATTCATTTAAAAATCAATTAATTCAAGCTTAAACTTCATGATTTTGTGTCAATTAAAGGGTGGTCGATTGATTCAAAGAAACCATGTAATTCCACTCCAAATTACTTACTTGTAATGCAAGAAAGTGCATAAAAACCAATGAAACAAGTGAAATTAGCTTAAAAATCAGGCATATGATGACTTGTCATCACAACACCAAACTTAAATCTTGCTTGTCCCCAAGCAAGCATAAAAAACAAGAGGGAATGTAATGAAACAGAGAAGTATGCATATCCTTATTAAGCACATAGTTGAACTTGGTTCATAGGGTTTTTATGCAGACAATGATAACTCAATTATTGCTTGCTGTTACATAAGGGACATTCCCTCAAAAGCTTACTAAACTTGCTGCTATAAGGCTTAATTTTTTTTTTTGCTTGTTCCCTTGCTAACTTTTCTTCCTTTATTTTGCTTGAAGAGCTTATTATTCATTGAAGGCTTGGTGGCAAATGTTGCAGCAGCCTTTGGCTTTATTTATTTATTTATTATTTTTTTTTGCTCAACATTTCTTCACCATAGACACATGGCTTACCCTTTTTCTCCTAGGATCATTGATGCCCAGCATCTCTTTGGATAACTAAGTGCTTTGTAGCTAGGTTGCTCTTTATTGGGGACTTTCAGTTGACCATCCCAAATCAGTTGATCTAAGTGGCCAAGTTTTAAAATACTCCTTAGAACTTACTTGTCCAAGCATATCCTAGCACAAAAACACCACAGGCATGTATCCTAGGGTCCAAGCTATTGGTGCCTAGCCCTATTCTTTGTTTTTCTTGCCACCTTTGGCTTTTTCTTCTTCCTTTTCTTTCTGTTTTATTTTGTTATCAAGGGATCCTTACTGATAAGAGCCCTTATGACAGCAAGCTAGTTTACACTTTAATGAAAATGACATTATGCAGCATTTATTTCATGAGTCATGCATTTAATCACACACATACCACCACTAACTTTCATTCTAACTTATACAACATTGCGTATTTACTTTCTAATTCAGACATTTCTCTTTTATTCAAGCATATGGGAAACAAAACAAAATTCAAAGCTAAGTAATGGATGACAGACATTATGCAGATCAGCATTCTTGATAAACAATTTCACTTGCAACCAAATGAACACTTTAGCAAGACATACAAGAATTCCCGATTTAAAGTACTTCTTCAACAACAAGGATTAAGTGCAGACACAACCTTTCGGGTTGCAGCTTTTCATTCTTCCATATGTTGTATCCCTTTTGAGTCATAATGCAAATTGTCTTCAAATGTTGGCTAATTTCCTGCATAATTCTCAAAACTTGCTTGCTTCTCAAGTCCTTAAGTGAATGGTTAGTATGCATGAATTGAGTGTGTCTTTTGGATTTAATTTTTGGTGTGGGAACACCAAACTTAATTCCTTGCCACTGCCTCTGACGTAACAAGTTAACCATATGTGAATTCCTTTTATGTTTGCTAAAGGCAATAAAAACTAGAAAAACTAAAAAGTAAACAATTGGTTAATTGGTTTATCTGATTGCTCGGAGCTAACAGCCATGTATGCAGAAGGTGAGAATGTGCTTTTAAATGAGATTTTGGTGGAATACCAAACTTAGAATCCTTCATTCTTCCTTAATTTATTTTGGTGTGCAACACCAAACTTAGCTCTTTGTAAAATAGATAAGTCTAATTAACCTTTTTATTGAAATAGCTATGAAAGGAAAACTACCTCAGGTTGGGTTGCCTCCCAACAAGCGCTTCTTTATTGTCATTAGCTTGACAACCTTCATTCTTTGATCATGGAGGCCGAAAATCATAGTGCCTCAACTTTTCTTCTCTTACTGTGAACTTCCTTCCAGTCTCCTCTTTGATGATCTCTAAGTGTTCAAGTGAAAGGACCCGGTTCACAGTGTAGTATTCAGATAATTGTGGAGACATCTTCATTGGTTGGGTGTTTAACACTACTTTATCCCCTGGTGAAAAGCCTTCGGTAGGGATTTTCTTATTTCTCCACCCTCTTGGCCTCTTCTTCTTTTCTTTCTCAAGAAATACTCCCTGCCTTGGTGGTTCTTTATCTGGGATGTTGAATCTCTCATCTGGGGGTTTTGGATCTAGTTCCTCCTTGATTTCTTTAGTTTGTTGCACCATCTCTACTACTTTCAAGCATGGATTTAGAAGTCTTGGAGTTAACTCATTGACTGCCTCCTTCAAACTTTGATCTCTGACTTTATCCTTCATAAAATCTTCTTCTTGAATGGGCTCATGAAAGGTTTTAAAAACATGGAATGCTAGATGCTCATCATGCACTCTCAGTAACAATTTCCCATTTTCAACATCTATCAATGCTCTGCCCGTACCTAGGAAAGGCTTCCCCAGGATGATGGGAGTGTTAGGGTCCTCTTCTATAGCTGAGATAACAAAGTTAGCAGGGAGAAAAAAATTTTTCACTTTTACCAACACATTTTCCACAACTCCCAGTGCTTGCTTAATGGATTTGTCAGCCATTTGGAGAACTATTCGTGTGGACTTCAACTCAGAAATTTGAAGTTTTCTCATTAGAGACAAAGGCATCAAGTTTATGCTTGCACCCAGGTCACAGAATGACTTCTCAATTGTTATGTTTCCTATGGTGCAAGGTATGTAAAAACGCCCAAGATCATCTTTTTTCTCTGGCAACTCTCTTTGGAGGATAGCACTACATTCTTTTGTCATCTCAAGAATCTGTCCTTCCTTCAGGGATCTTTTCTTTGTTAGCACTTCTTTCATAAATTTGGCATATAATGGCATCTGTTCAAATGCTTCTAAGAACGGAATATTGATGATGAATGTCTTGAATATGTCCAGGAATTTCGAGTATTGCTTATCCTCGTTCTCTTTTTTGAACCTCTGAGGGTTGATGACAAGTCATCATATACCCATTTTTCAAGCTAATTTCACTTGTTTTATTAGTCTTTATACACTTTCTTGCATCCTAAGTAAGTGATTTGGAGTGAAAATGCATAACTTCTTTAAATCAAGCAACCACCATGAAATTAATGTTAACTCATGAGGTTTAAGCTAATTTTAATTGAATTTTAATTGATTTATAAGCCTTATGAATTTAGTGATACTTGGAGTGGTTGTTTTGGTTTATTTTAGGTGAAGAAAAGAATAAAAGAGAAAAGCATGGCCTAAGAACGCGTGACCCAAGGAGAAGGAAGCGTGGTCAAAGGAAGGAAAAGTGTGCCGCATGCAATGGGGGAGGCAAGCATTGCCCTCCACAAGGGCACACTGCCCTCTAGGAGGGCAACATAAGGGAACAAGGCATAAAAGGCAACTCTGCCATGCCTACTACAAGGGCAGAGCACAAATCTATGCCTTGGAATCAAGAAGAAGAAAATGTTGCCCTGCCCTCCACAAGGGTAGTATCGGGCTCACAAGGGGAGAAAATCAAAGGAAAAATGTCTCCAAATGCTTGCCACAAGAGTTGAACACGGGACCATGAGGAAGCAAGGAACTAAGTTCCATTACCGTGCCAAGAAAGCCAAAGAAAATGAATAAGCGTGTGTAGCAGCCAGGATTCGAACGCGGGACTTCAGTTAGTAAACACTGCCCTGCCCTCCGCGAGGGCAGGGCAGCATTTTGTGTGGCATGATTCTGGCGCACCAAGAAACGAGTCTGGCACACCAAGGCTCAATTCTGGCGCACCACGGCATGATTCTGGCAGCACCGCAGCACCCATCTGGCGCACCAATTTTTCCTGCCCTGCCCTCCGCGAGGGCAGGGCAGCGTTCTGCGCACCAAGACCGCACCAAAGCGCACCAAGACCGCACCAAGCATCAAATCCTGCCCTGCCCTCCGCAAGGGCAGGGCAGCCTCCTAGAAGCTATTAATTTTGGGCCAAAAATTGAATTAAAAATCCAATTCAATTTATTTCTTCACCAAATCAAAAGCCCATCCAAATCCCAAAATCCAAGAATAGAGAGTGTATAAATAGGAGCTAGTTTGATGTAATTAGGACCTTTTACTTGACTTTTGAATTTTACACTTTCTTGGAGCTTTGAATTTTATTTTTGCACTTGGGAGCTTCTCTTGGTGACTTCACTGAGATTTCAGAGAATTTGGGGAGGAGAATTGATCTCTCTTCTTCCTCGTTCTTGCTTAGGCCTTTTTAATTTCCTTGTTTTGAGTTTTGGGTGTGAAGAATTGAGGAAATTCTGTCTCAATCTCCATTCAAAATCTCTTTAAACATCCTTCTGCACAATTGAGTTTAATTTCAATTTCCTTTACTGCTTCTTCTTCATTTTCTTGTCAATTGCTTTGAGAACTTGGATCTAGGAAGGTAATTGAGATCTAGGCTCTGCTACCTAGTCTCTGGAGTCCTGAGATCCTAATTTACTTTTGGTTCTTCTGTGAACCCTGCTGCACTTTCCTTTCAATTTCTGTTTGAATTCTCATTGCTCCCAATTAAATTTCTGCTCTATCAATTGTGGCAATTCAATTTCTCTTTGTTTAGATTCTGCAATCCCAGTCCTCGAATCCCTTTTACATTCAAGCAATTTACATTCCTTGCCATTTACGTTACTGCAATTTACATTTCTTGCACTTTAAGTTTCAGTCATTTACTTTCTTGTTCTTTAAGATTCAGTAAGTTTATTTTCCTGTTCTTTAATTTACTGCAATTCTCCCTTCCCCCTTTATATTCCAAGCAATTTAGCTTCTGTTAAAATACAACTCACTCAACTAAAACTTGATTCGCTTGACTAAATCAACCACTAAACTAAAATTGCTCAATCCTTCAATCCCTGTGGGATCGACCTCACTCATGTGAGTTATTATTACTTGATGCGACCCGGTACACTTGCCGGTGAGTTTTGTGTTGGATCGCTTTCCACACATCAAGTTTTTGGCGCCGTTGCCGGGGATTGAAATAGATTGACAATGATTAAGTGAAGTGGAGATCTAGATCAAGCACTTTTTCTTTTCTGTTCTTCTAATTTTGACTAACACACTAACTGTTTGAATTTTTGCTTAAACTAACTAAAATTTCATTCTAGCTATAGATTGAAGTTTCATTGGTTTTCTGGATCTGTGTGTTTATTGTTGTGTGTTTGTATGTCAGGTACAGGAAGATCTTCCCCTGTCCTCTCTGAAATTGACCAAAGAACTCTTCGGAGAATAAGAAGAGCTGAAAGAGGGAAGAACGTTATTGGAGAGGAAGAATCTGAGGAGGAATTCCAAGAAATGGAAGGGGATCTCAATCAACCAGGAGAAGGGGCCAACAACAACCAACAACAACGAAGAGTCTTGGCTTCATATACATTTGCAAATGCTAGACACTGTGGAAGTAGCATTCTTCCTCCTAATGTCAATGCAAACAATTTTGAACTAAAGCCACAACTCATCACCTTGGTTCAAAACAATTGTTCTTTTGGAGGAGGGCCTTTGGAGGACCCAAATCAACATTTATCTACCTTCTTGAGAATCTGTGACACTGTGAAAACCAATGGTATGCCTCCTGACAGTTACAAGTTGTTGCTCTTTCCATTTTCTCTCAGAGATAAAGCCACTCAATGGCTAGAGACCTTTCCAAAAGAAAGCATCAACACTTGGGATGACTTGGTAAGCAAGTTCCTTGCCAAATTTTACCCCCCTCAAAGAATCCTAAGATTGAAGACTGAGGTGCAGACATTCACTCAAATGGAGGCTGAGAACTTATATGAAGCATGGGAAAGATATAAGGCTCTATTGAGGAAATGCCACCAGAGATGTTCACTGAGTGGGACAAGTTGCAGAACTTCTATGAGGGACTCACTCTTAAGGCTCAAGAAGCACTTGATCATTCAGCTGGAGGCTCTTTGCAACTCATGAAAACTACAGAGGAAGCTCAAAACCTCATTGATATGGTGGCCAATAACCAATATTTCTTTGCTCATCAAAGACAACGCCAACCATCACAAAGAAGAGGAGTAATGGAGTTGGAAGGAGTGGATTCAATTCTAGCTCAGAACAAGATAATGCAGCAGCAGATTCAACCACAGTTTGAGCAAATGGCCAAAAGGATTGATGGCTTGCAAGTTGCATCAGTGAGTGCCATAAGCCAACCACCAACTACTTGGGTGCAAAGTGAAGAAACTCAAGAGGAGCAACAGCAAGAGCAAGTCCAGTACATGCACAACCAAAATCCTGGAACAAATGAAGTCTATGGTGATACTTACAATCCATCTTGGAAGAATCATCCCACCCTCAGATGGGGAGACAACCATAATCAAAACCAACAACCATGGCAAAGAAACTCAAGTCAGAATAATTGGAAAAGCACAAACTACAACCCCCCAGCCAAACACTAACCAAAATACATACAGAAAACCACAAAATAATTACCCCAACTCTAACCATTCTCCACCCAATAACCACCCAACAAAACAAAATACCTATCATCATCCATCAACACCCCAAAACCAACCAATTTCACAAGAATCCCAGAGAATCACTAATCTAGAGCTGCTCATGGAGAAAATGATGAAGAACCAAGAATTGACAACAAAGAACCAAGAAGCTTCCATGAAGAACCTAGAAAGGCAAATTGGGCAAATCTCCAAACAGATTTCTGTTGAAAAACCATCAAGCTCACTACCAAGTGACACCATTCCCAACCCAAAGGAAGAATGCAAGGTCGTGCAACTAAGAAGTGGAAAAGTGTTAATGGATGGTAACCAAGGAGCAACCAAGAATAATGACAATGAGCCAACAAAGAATGATGAAGCCATCAACAAGGACATGATAAGCAAGAATGTCCCAGAAAAATTCACAGAGGAAAACAACGAACCACAGAATCTAAAGAAAGGAAAGCAGATCATGGAAGAACCAAATCCAAAACAACATCAAGTGGAGAAGAGCTCAACACCACCACTACCATATCCACAGAGATTCCACAAAGAGACAAAGGATCTGCATTTCCAAAAATTTCTTGAGACCTTCAAGAAGCTGGAAATCAACATACCTTTGGCCGAGGCTTTGGAGCAAATGCCTCTGTATGCCAAGATCTTGAAAGAGCTCATCAACAAGAAAAGAAGTTGGAATGAAAAGAAAACTGTAATGCTTAGTGAAGAATGCAGTGCACTCATTAAAAAGGGACTCCCTCCCAAGCTTGAAGATCCTGGAGGTTTCTTCCTACCATGCACTATTGGAAATCTATTCATCAACAAGGGAATGTGTGATTTAGGAGCAAGCATAAATCTAATCCCATCTTCTTTAGTGAAGAAGCTTGGCATAGAGGAGGTGAAACCAATACAGATGTCCTTGGAGTTGGTGGACCAATCAGTAGTATATCCTAAAGGGCTGATTGAGAACCTTTTAGTTAAGGTTGACAAGTTCATTTATCCTGCAGATTTTGTGATCCTGGATTCTTCAGAAAATGGAAATGACTCCATAATACTTGGTCAACCATTTTTGGCCACTGCTAGAGCCATTGTGGATATAGAGCAGGGAGAGTTAACCCTCAGGATGCATGAGGAGAGCATCATCTTGAAAGTCTTTCCAGAATTACAAAGGAATGAAGAAACAAGCAGAACAAATGGTGACTTCTTTCCAAAGCAAGCAACCAACAAAACAATAGAACAGAAGAGTGAGCTTGTACAAGGAGAAAAATGAATTCAAAAGGAAGCAGGGGTGATAAACAAGAAGGAAGGTATCACAACCCAAGTCACTGACAAGAAAGAAAGATCAACAAGAAAGAAAAAGATGAAGAGCAAGAACAAGGCTCACAAAGGGTGGAAGAACAAGAAAATTCCAACTGAGGGATTTTCCAAAGGTGACAAAGTACAATTAGTATATCAACAGCTAGGAACAGAAGATTATTACACTGTCAACCAAGTACTTTCTCTGGAGCATATGGAAATTGAGCATCAAGGCACACAGAGAAAGTTTACAGTGAGAGGTGACAAGTTGAGACATCACCAACATCAACCACCCTAAAGGGAGTTCGATGTCAAGCTAGTGACAATAAAAGAGCGCTTCATGGGAGGCAACCCATGATTTAAGATTTCTGTCTTCTCTTTCATTTAATAAGATATGATTCCTCTGAGTATGATTTTGAATTTTCATGCCTGGTAAATACATACATTGTTTTAAAGCACATGTCAAACTTCTAAGTTTGGTGTACCTTAAGGCACAACCAAGTTCATTTTTCAAAAAAAAAAAAAAGGGATTAGTCTTAGAACATATGCATAATTCTTTTGATGAAGCATATGACCAAACACTAAGTTTGGTGTCTGCATGTGTAACAATGTTCAGAAGATCATTTCCCAATCATGGACTCAAAACCATACAGAAAGGGATCATGCATCAATTTTTTTATATATAAAATGCATCAATTGTGAAGAATGGTTTGCATTGTTAAGCCATTCCCTCAATAAAAGATAAGTTTGGTGTTCACCAACTTTTAGCATCTTTAATTAAGGGACACAATTGACCACGAAAAAAATATATAGAATAAATAACAATTAAACAAACCAAAACAAATTTTTTTTATTACAAATAAATTGCCAACGATTGTATTAATAATTTAAGGCTAGCTGTCTTGATTCATGCAGGAGAAAAGGATTGAGACAAAAGCAAGGAGGGGCCACGGCTAGGATAAGCTATGTGAAGATGGTCACATGTGCCTAGAAGAATGCGCTCATGGGGAAGCAGAATTTGTATGCATGCATGCATCATTGAACGCCTAAATGCATGCAGCCAATGGGAGGAGGATCCTCGTCAAGCCTCAACAATGCATGCAGACCGTCCATTCCATGCACTCCTTTGATGAACAACTCAATCTCAACCCTTCATGAGCACCAACGAGCTCTTTCCTCATTCATTGTGGTTTTGTTGGAAAGTTTGAAGAATCTGCCTATTAATAGCCGTAGCACTAAATGGTTCACAAACTCATTCACATATGAAAACCATAATCCCCTTTACTCTTAAAACCAACATAATTCCCTTGTCTCACAACAGAACCGAACCAAAACTCTTCCCAAACACAACACATACTTCTTCTTTTCTCACTTTTCCTTTCTTTTCACCTCAAATCCAATGGCCTCTTCAAGTTCAAAAAGAAGGCCGGGAAAGGAACCTATGGTAGCCGAACCTCCATCATTTGATGCAAACAAATTTAGATCCCAATTCCATGAAGGGAGATATCATAGGTTCATGAAGACAAAGAATGTAATCTATGAGAAAGGCCTTGAGTTGAGAGACGGGGAATACCCCATCATGAGGCAAATCACTAAAGAAAGAAGGTGGGAACTTTTATGTGCTCCTCTTGTTGACATCAGTGTAGTCATGATCAGGGAGTTCTATGCAAATGCTGTAAAAGAAAACAAAGATAGTGCCCCTTACACAAGTTATGTTAGAGGAGTTGAAGTGAGTTTTAGCCCGGCTGCCATCACAAGGGCCCTCAAGTTGAGAACCATAACTTATGCAGAGCCCAGTTATGAAACCAGATTGCAGATGGAAAATAATCTTGATGAGATCTTGCAAAGGTTATGTGTGGAGAATACAGATTGGGAAAGAGATTCAAAGGGAGTTCCAAGTCACTTGAGAAGGATAAATCTTACTCCTGTGGCCAAGGGATGGTATGAAATAGTGAGAAGATCTATCCTTCCTACTGGAAACGCCTCTTAGGTCACAATCAAATGGGCACTCTTGACGTACTGCATCTTACATGGAGGTAAAATCAACCTCGCACAACTCATAGCCGACAGTATTCAAGAGATGGCCAATAGCACAAGCAAATCAAGTAGTCTTGGACATCCAAGTACCATCCTCAGGCTATGTGACAAAGCGAGAGTAATCTTTGAAGATGAGGACACAGAAAAAGTGAAAAAGGGAAAAGGAATCACCAAAAAGAGTATGGAGGGAATGAATGAAGAAGAATATTAAGAAGGGGTGGTAGCTCCTAGACAAAGGAGATCACAAAGAGAGGAAGGACGAAATCAAGCTCATGATGCCATAGACATGAGCCAATTACAAAGATCAATTGAAGAACTATCTCAGCAACTCATGCAGGCTCAACAAGGCCAAAATCAGGGGGGCCAAGAGAAATATCTAGAGCCCCATCCAGAATTTATAGAGCAATATTTGAAAGATAAAGAGGAACGAAAAATGTGGCAGCATCAAATGGAGGAGAAACAAGAGAGATGGCAACAACAAATGATGACTCAGCAGCAAGAATTTCAAGCACAGATTCTTAAAGGACAAAAAGAGCAATACAAAGAATTCAAAGAATCATATGATAAGCTGTATTTTAGTCAAGCTAAAGTAGGGGAATATAGTCACAATCTGTATCAATGGAAGAATGTTCATCACACCATGGGAGAAGTTAGATATGCACAAAGAATGGAGAATGATGAAAACATGCAAGGAAGGTTGGAGTACTTGACCCACAATTTGCCAACACTCAATCCTGAGATCAAGCCATTTGAGCAATGCCCTGAATATTTAGCCAAGCAACAGGCAAGATCTCATCAATATACTGAGGCAACTTTTAAAAGATTGGAAGACATTGGGCTCTCAGGACTTTTAGATTCTGTTTGGGGTAGAAGATGTCCTGGTGAAGAGATCCGAGATTATTCCAAGACAGGGAAGAGAAAGAAGAAAAAGGGAGAATCAAGCAGCAGCCACGACCAATAGAAGGTGGCAAAGTTCTTTCATATTTCCTCTTTCATGTCTCTAATAAGGAGATGCATATCTGAAACATGATATGCCTCCATCATCTATTTCTTTTTACTTCATGCAATTGTTGTTCTTTGTTTTCATTTTAGTTATTTAATAAATAGCTAGAGAAATGCTAAATCTGCATAATGCTTGTTATCCATCACTTAGCTTGAAATTTGTTTTGTTTCCCATATGCTTAAATAAAAGAGATTTGTTTGAATTGAAAAGTGAAATATCCAATGTTGCATAAGTAAGAATGGAAGTTAGTGGTGGTATATGTGTTTGATTAAATGCATAACTCATGAAATAATTGTTACATAATATCATTCTCATTCAATTGTGAGTTAGCTTGCTGTTACAAAGACTCTTATCAATAATGAAAAAGCCCTTGGTAACAAAAGCAGAAAGAAAAGGAAGAAGAAAAAGCCAAAATGGCAAGAAAAAAACAAAGAATAAAGGTTGGACACCAATAGCTTGGACCCTAGGACATATGCCTGTGGTGTTCTTGTACTAAGATATGCTTGGATAAGTAAATTCTAAGGGGTATTTTAAAACCCGGTCACTTAGATCAACTGATTTGGGATGGCCAATTGAAAGTCCACAATAAAGAGCAACTTAGATACAGAACATTTAGTTATCCAAAGAGATGCTGGGCATCAATGATCCTAGGAAGAAATAGTGAGCCATGTGTCTGTGGTGGAAAGATGTTGAGTAAAAGAAAAAAAATAAAGCCAAAGGCTACTACTGCAACATTAGACACCAAACCTCTAAAGGAATAATAAGCTTGTTAAGCATTATAAGCCAAGAAAAGTTAGCAAGGGAGTAATTAAAAAGTGAGTCTTCTAACAGCAAGTTTAGAAAGCCTTTGAGGAAAGATGTATATTATGTAACAGCAATAATAATTGAGTTATCATTGTCTGCATAAAGATCCCATAAATCAAGTTTTGCTATATGCCTAATAAGGATATGTGTTCTTTTCTTAATTCATTTCAATTGCTCTTAAATTTGATGCTTGCTTGGGGACAAGCAAGATTTAAGTTTAGTGTTGTGATGACAAGTCATCATATACCCATTTTTCAAGCTAATTTCACTTGTTTTATTAGTCTTTATACACTTTCTTGCATCCTAAGTAAGTGATTTGGAGTGAAAATGCATAACTTCTTTAAATCAAGCAACCACCATGAAATTAATGTTAACTCATGAGGTTTAAGCTAATTTTAATTGAATTTTAATTGATTTATAAGCCTTATGAATTTAGTGATACTTGGAGTGGTTGTTTTGGTTTATTTTAGGTGAAGAAAAGAATAAAAGAGAAAAGCGTGGCCTAAGAAAGCGTGACCCAAGGAGAAGGAAGCGTGGTCAAAGGAAGGAAAAGTGTGCCGCATGCAATGGGGGAGGCAAGCATTGCCCTCCACAAGGGCACACTGCCCTCTAGGAGGGCAACATAAGGGAACAAGGCATAAAAGGCAACTCTGCCCTGCCCACTACAAGGGCAGAGCACAAATCTGTGCCTTGGAATCAAGAAGAAGAAAATGTTGCCCTGCCCTCCACAAGGGCAGTATCGGGCTCACAAGGGGAGAAAATCAAAGGAAAAATGTCTCCAAATGCTTGCCACAAGAGTTGAACACGGGACCATGAGGAAGCAAGGAACTAAGTTCCATTACCGTGCCAAGAAAGCCAAAGAAAATGAATAAGCGTGTGTAGCAGCCAGGATTCGAACGCGGGACTTCAGTTAGTAAACACTGCCCTGCCCTCCGCGAGGGCAGGGCAGCATTTTGTGTGGCATGATTCTGGCGCACCAAGAAACGAGTCTGGCGCACCAAGGCTCAATTCTGGCGCACCACGGCATGATTCTGGCAGCACCGCAGCACCCATCTGGCGCACCAATTTTTCCTGCCCTGCCCTCCGCGAGGGCAGGGCAGCGTTCTGCGCACCAAGACCGCACCAAAGCGCACCAAGACCGCAAGGGCAGGGCAGCCTCCTGGAAGCTATTAATTTTGGGCCAAAAATTGAATTAAAAATCCAATTCAATTCATTTCTTCACCAAATCAAAAGCCCATCCAAATCCCAAAATCCAAGAATAGAGAGTGTATAAATAGGAGCTAGTTTGATGTAATTAGGACCTTTTACTTGACTTTTGAATTTTACACTTTCTTGGAGCTTTGAATTTTATTTTTGCACTTGGGAGCTTCTCTTGGTGACTTCACTGAGATTTTAGAGAATTTGGGGAGGAGAATTGATCTTTCTTCTTCCTCGTTCTTGCTTAGGCCTTTTTAATTTCCTTGTTTTGAGTTTTGGGTGTGAAGAATTGAGGAAATTCTGTCTCAATCTCCATTCAAAATCTCTTTAAACATCCTTCTGCACAATTGAGTTTAATTTCAATTTCCTTTACTGCTTCTTCTTCATTTTCTTGTCAATTGCTTTGAGAACTTGGATCTAGGAAGGTAATTGAGATCTAGGCTCTGCTACCTAGTCTCTGGAGTCCTGAGATCCTAATTTACTTTTGGTTCTTCTGTGAACCCTGCTGCACTTTCCTTTCAATTTCTGTTTGAATTCTCATTGCTCCCAATTAAATTTCTGCTCTATCAATTGTGGCAATTCAATTTCTCTTTGTTTAGATTCTGCAATCCCAGTCCTCGAATCCCTTTTACATTCAAGCAATTTACATTCCTTGCCATTTAAGTTACTGCAATTTACATTTCTTGCACTTTAAGTTTTAGTCATTTACTTTCTTGTTCTTTAAGATTCAGTAAGTTTATTTTCCTGTTCTTTAATTTACTGCAATTCTCCCTTCCCCCTTTATATTCCAAGCAATTTAGCTTCTGTTAAAATACAACCCACTCAACTAAAACTTGATTCGCTTGACTAAATCAACCACTAAACTAAAATTGCTCAATCCTTCAATCCCTGTGGGATCGACCTCACTCATGTGAGTTATTATTACTTGATGCGACCCGGTACACTTGCCGGTGAGTTTTGTGTTGGATCGCTTTCCACACATCAAGGGTATGGAAGGTTGGGGACATATGGCCTCATCCCATCCTTCTTCTCTTGTAGTTGTGATTCAAAGATGTTCTTGTCTCCTTTTGAGATTTTTGCATTCTTGGTCTTTCTATCCTCTTCACTTTTCTCTTCTGTCTCTTCTTGTGGAATTTCTCTGTTGTGTTCTTCTTGATTGATGGCTTCCTTCTCCCTAGTCTCCTCACTTTCTACTACGATTGCTTTGCACTCCTCCCACTTTGTAGCTTTTCCTTTGTCCCTTTCAGTGACATTGGGGAAGGTAATTTCTCTCTTCTCACCCATTTCTGAAATTTGCTTAGCCATTTGCTCCATATGTCTCTCAAGGTTTCTGATTGAGGCCTCTTGGTTTTTGCTTGCCATCTCTTGATCTTTTCTTGCTGCTTCTTGATTTTTTATGAGTTTCTCCATCATCATCTCCAGACTAGAGATTCTTTGAGACTCTAGATTTGGTTGTGGCTGTGTAAAGTGCGATGGTTGTTGCTGGAAATTATTTGAACTATTTGCGAGGGTATTTTGTAGGTGGAATGTGGATGCAGACAAGTTATTCTGGTGGTTTTGTGAGTTGTTATGGGGTTAGTGATATGTGTTTTGTGAACTTTTGAATTGGTTAGTATTATTGGATAAATGGTTGTGGTTGTTTATGTTGCTAAGGCTGCCAGAGTTGAAGTCCCTTTGTCTTTGATTCTGATGCTCACCCCACCTTGAATTAGAATGAGTCTTCCAGGGTGTCTTGTGTGCATCACCATGAAAATTGTGTTGAGATGAACTTGAAGTGTTATTCATGCATTGTAATTGCTCAGGGCTTTGTTGCTCGTAATTGAATGTCCCAAAACTTTCTTCAGATTGCTTCCACCCATGTGAGGTTTGAGATTGGCTTTGTGTATTTACTGTAGTTATTTGCAGTCCATCAATTTTCTTAGCCATCTGCTCAAATTGTTGCTGAATTTGTTGATGCATCACTTTGAAGATGGTATCCACACCTTCCAGCTCCAATACACCCCTTCTCTGGGTTGGTTGGCGTTGTCTTTGATGAGCAAAGAAGTATTGATTGTTTGCCACCATCTCTATGAGGTTTTGGGCTTCCTCTACTTTCTTCATTAGCTGCAATGAGCCTCCTGCTGAATGATCTAATGCTTTTTGAGCTTTCTGGGTCAACCTTCATAGAAGTTTTGGAGTCTATCCCACTCACTAAACATTTCTGGGGGACATTTCCTGATTAAGGCCTTGTATCTCTCCCAGGCATCATATAGCGACTCTCCATCCACTTGAATGAATGTTTGCACCTCTGTTTTCAGCTTGATAACCCTCTGAGGTGGGTAGAACTTGGATAGGAATTTGCTCACCAATTCATCCCAATTGTTGATGCTCTCTTTGGGAAAGGTTTCCAGCCATTGAGTAGCATCGCCCCTCAAAGAAAATGGGAACAGAAGTAATTTATAAATGTCAGGATGAACCCCATTTATCTTGACTGTTTCACAAATCCTTAAGAAAACAGACAAATGTTGGTTGGGGTCTTCAAGAGGGCCACCTCCATAAGCACAATTATTCTGCACCAAGGTGATTAGTTGAGGCTTCAACTCAAAGTCATTTGCCTGAACATTTGGGGTGAGGATGCTGCTCCCAAAATGTCTGGGATTGGGGATAGTGTAAGAGGCCAACACCCTTCTTGCAAGCTGGGTATTATTGCTCACTCCCTCTTCACGCACCTCAGCCTCCATGACTTGCAAAATATCACAAACAAACCAAATAAAACATGAACATTCTAGTACTAGAATGTGGTTAGAGGGTTAGGTGACACAATGTGTCAAACAGTTAATGTGCTTAGTAAAAATAAAGAAAAACAAAGAAAAAGTGCTTAATCTAGACCACCACCTTATTTAATCATTGTCAATCTATTTCAATCCCCGGCAACGGCACCAAAAACTTGATGTGTGGAAAACGATCCAACACAAACTCACCGGCAAGTGTACCGGGTCGCATCAAGTAATAATAACTCACATGAGTGATGTCGATCCCACAGGGATTGAAGGATTGAGCAATTTTAGTTTAGTGGTTGATTTAGTCAAGCAAACAAGAGTTGATTTGAGTGATTTGCGATTGACAGAAGCTAAATTGCATGAATTGTAAAGGGAGAGGGAAATTGGCAGTAAATTAAAGAGCTAGAGAATTTAAAGTGCTGAATCTTAAAGAACAAGTAACGTAAATGACAGTAACTTAAAGTGCAAGAAATGTAAATTGCAAAAACTTAGAGTGCAAGAAATGTAAATTGCTTGAATGTAAAAGGGAATTGGGAGTTGTGATTGCAAAATTTAAACAAAGGAAAGTAAATTGCAAAAGACAGAAAAATAAAAGATGAATTAAACTGAAGTAGATCTCAACAGAAAAGTAAATTGGCTTGAAGAAGCCTCAGCGGATGAACAGAAAAGAAATTTCAGATCTCAGGGGTCAAGAGACTAGAAAACCAAGTCTAGATCTCACTACCTTCCTTGATCCAATTCAGAAAACAAGTGAAAGAGAATTAAAGATGAAAATCAGTAAAGAAGAACTCAAATTATTGAATTATGCAGTAAATGTAACAGAGAGATCTTAAGAGGAGAATGAGACAGAATTTCCTCTATTCTTCACACTTAAGATCCAAGCAAAGCTTGCAGAGAAGGAAACAATAATGCCCAAAGGAAGAGAACTCAATTCTCCTTCCAATTCAAGTAGAGGTTTCCCAAATGAGCAAGCAAAATTTAAAACAGAAAGCAGAAAAAATGATTCAATTCTCTCACTACAATTTCCAAAATCCAAAAAGTGAAAGTAAAGGTTCCAGTAAAAAGTAAAAAAAAAGTCCTCTCTACATCTAACTAACACCTATTTATACACTTCCTAATGTGGATTTAAGAATTTGGGTGGGCTCTCAAAATTGGTGAAGAAATGAATTAATTTGGGATTTTGAATGAATTTTGGCCCAAGGTGCTCCTCCCAGGGAAAAGCTCAGCTCTTGGCAAGAGCTTGGCCAAGAGCTTTGCTCCCCTTCCTTGTTTTTGTGCGCATGGTCCGTCCCTTGTGTTGAGTGAACAAAGCTCTTTGCAAGCTTTACTTGTCTTTGGGGTCCTTGGTTCAAGTCTTGGTGAAGGAAGTTGCTGGCCATTTTCCTTGGCAAGTGAATGGTGCTCAAGGCTTTGCTTCCTTAATGCTCCATGTTCGAACCTTGCTGAATGAAAACAAGCCAATTTTGGCTTGTTTTTCCTTGTGGACTAGCGCTGGCCCCCTCCTCTTGGTCATGGGTTCAAGTCTTGGTGAGTGCAAAGTTGAGCTTTTCCTCATTGAATTTTCCTTTGGAATGCCCGAAAAAGCTCTTGGGCAAAGCTCTTGGCAAGAGCTTTGCAAGTGAGCTTGCCTTGCTTCCTTCTTCTATATGCTTGTGACAAAGCTCTTGGCAATAGCTTTAAGCTCTTGGCAAGAACTTGGCTCTTGATTATTTGAAGGAAAGCTCTCCACAAGAGCTTTAAGCTCTTGGCAAGAGCTTTATACCCTTCTTCCTTGAATACGTCCATGCTTTTCCTTCTTTGAGCCACGCTTCTCTTCCTTGTGCCACGCTTTCTTTCTTTGCTTAGATCATGCTTCTTAGGCTACGCTTTTCCTTTTTTTTTCTTTTTTTCACCTACAAGTAATCAAAACAACCAATCAAAGTATCACAAAATTCACAAAGCCTAAATTTCATTTAAAAATCAATTAATTCAAGCTTAAACTTCATGATTTTGTGTCAATTAAAGGGTGGTTGATTGATTCAAAGAAACCATATAATTCCACTCCAAATTACTTACTTGTAATGCAAGAAAGTGCATAAAAACCAATGAAACAAGTGAATAGCTTGAAAAACAGGCATATGATGACTTGTCATCACCTACCTTTCATCAACCATTGTTAGCCAATTTTGAGCTTATTTTAATCCCCTCTTGTTCTTAATTTTAGCACATTACAAGCCTTAAAGCGAAAAATAATAAATGTCCTTAATTTGGATCTTTGATTAGTTTAGGCTAGTAAGTGTGTGTATCATCCAAGTGTGAAAAAACTTGAGACATTGGTTGAGGTAAAAGTATGTTTTGTATTTTCATTAAAGATCTTGGAAATTTGGTACATACTCATGCATTAAATGTTAAATCATATGCATTGATGCTCTTGTATATATTTTTAGTTTGAAAAAAATAAAATAAAAAGAAAAAATATACATATATAAAAAATGAATGAAAAAAAAAGAAAAGAAAAAGAATACAATAAAAAGGGGACAAAAATACCCCAAAGTAAAGTAATAATAACAATGCATATGTGTTGTAATAAAAAAAAAGAATGCATGAGCGTGTGAAAAAGTGAAGAATGGGTAGTTAGGTTTGTATTTGAATTGTATAGGTTGTAGGTTAGGTGAGAGCTTAAGTTAATCAAAGATTCAAATTTCAAACTCACTTAGCCATATATAACGTTACCTTGACCCTAACCCCATTACAACCTATGAAAAGACCTCATGATATATGTATGCATGCATTGAATAATTGTTGATTGTTAGATGAAAAATGAATCTTAGAAAGCATGATTAGAGGAGAAGTGAGTGAATCAACCCTAAACACTTGAGTGACTAGAGCGGATACACATCCGGTGAGGGTTCGATTGCTCAATTCTATGTTTCCACCTACTATTATTTCTTTTCTCGCAAGTTTGTAAATTCCTTTCAATAACTCAATTCAATTGTGGAGTTGATTTAATCATGATTGCCTTAGCCCTTGTATTCTTATATTTACTCTAGGGAATTGATTTATTTTGACCAAGTAGTTGTATGCACTTAGATAGATTGCATGTAGATAGATTGCATACAGGTAGTTACCTTTAATAAATGTTCATACCATTTCTTATCATTCTGGGTTTAGCATGAGGATATGCTATTATTTAAGTGTGGGGAGGTTGATAAACCCCATTTTTAGGGTTTATCTTGTGTTGAATTTAGAGGATTTTATCAACTTTTCTCACATTTATTCACTAAAGTAGCATGGTTTTGTGAATTCTCCTTTAATTGTGCTCAAGAAGGAAAACATGCTTTTTAGGCAAAAAAATTGATAAATTTAATTCACTTTAATTCCATTCGATGCCTTGATATGTTTGTTAAGTGATTTCAGGTTTAGAAGGCAAAGATTGGATTGAGGGAGTGAAGAAAAAGCATGTAAAAATGGAAAACTCATGAAGAAATGAAGGAATTGCTAAATTGTCAATCCTGACCTCTTTGTACTAAATCGATCATAACTTGAGCTACAGAGTTCCGAATGAGGCGGTTTTAGTTGCGTTGGAAAGCTAACATCCGGGGCTTCAAAAATGATATGCAATTTGTCATAGTTTCCTTGCAGTTAGGCGACGCGTACGTGTCCCCCATGCGTGTGGATCGTAGGATCAGTGTGACTCACTTAAAAGCAACACGTGACCAGCGATTTCTGAAGCATTTTGGGCCCAATCTAACCTATTTCTGATGCTATTGAACCAGGGATTGAAGGGGGAAAGAACCAAGTAGTCATAGTTGAGTTTTCATCATGTTTTAGGTTAGAATTCTAGAGAGAGAAGCTCTCTCTTCTCTCTAGAATTAGGTTAGATTTAGTTTAATTTCTCTTAGATCTCGGTTTTAGTTGTTGCTTTCATTTAGTTTCCTTTACCATTTCTTGTTCCTACATCTTTGCTCTCTTAGCTTTATTTGTTATTTCCTTTATTTTGTTATTCTCATGTTCATGCACTTTTTTCCCTTTGATTTCAATTAATGCAATTTATATTTGATGTTCTTATTGTTTAATTGCTTTGCTATTGTTGTTTTCTTCCTTTGGTAGTTCTAGATTTTACATTTCTTACCATTTTACCTTGCTTTCCTTTTGTGCCTTTCAAGTATTTGATGAAATGCTTGGTTAGATTTTAGAGTAGATTTTCTATTATTGGCTTGGGATGGTAACTTGGGTGACCTTGAGTTGCTAATGTCCAAGTGTTTGATAATTGGTGTCCATTGACACTAGCTTTCACTAAGTTAATTAATGAGTGGCTAGGACTTATGGATTAGGATTGATAAAGCTTATTTGACTTTCCTTCACTTGTTGGAGGATAACTTAATAGGATTGATCCTTGCAATTATCATATTGTGGTTAGTAACAACGATAGAGATCCTTAACCATCAACCCTTGCCAAGACCTTTTTATATTTTTGAGTTTCCTTTACTTTCTTGCAATTTATATTTCTTGTCTATTATTCTAAAAACCCCAAAATACTTTTCTCATAACCAATAACGTGAACACTTCCCTCCAATTTCTTGAGAGACGACCCGAGGTTTAAATACTTCGGTTATTTTTATTGGGGTTTGTACTTGTGACAAACAAATTAAACTTTGATTGAGGATTGTTGTTAATTTAGAACTATACTTGCAATGAGATTTTATTGTGAAATTCTATACTGACAATTTTCCTTCATCAGGGTCGATCCCACGAGAATTGGTGGTCCAAGCAACAATAGTTAAGTGATTCACTTAGTCAGACTAGGAAAAAAGAGTGTTTTTGAATCCAAATTGCATTAAACAGTCTTTTAGAAGATTTAAGAAAGCAGACAGTAAATTGGTTGTGAGAATTATATGAGAAAATACTTAAGGTTTCAGAGATGTTCATATTTCAAGATTAACAATTCTCATTAACTACTTTGACTATGCAAGGATTCAATTCATAGCAAACTTTTAAGTGATTAGACTCCAATTCCTTGTTTATTTCATCCTCTTCTAATTCAATTAACCGCCAATTCATTGGTCACTTAATCTAATTAGAGGGTTTAAGTTCAAACCCTAGTTTATAGGCCATATAAAACCCTAAAGATCCAAGATGATATGATTATATGTCACGTATCACATTAAATTCAGATAATTAGAGAGTTATGAGAATTTAATTTCAAGCTGTTATTCAAGTGAGGTAACTTTTCCAAGAGTGAACAAGTCAAAAAGAATTCAAGTTAGAAAAAAGTTATTTTCCAATATACTCTAATATGTAGGATGAAGAACGAAATTGATTCTTGAATTTAAAGCAATGCATAAATCAGAAGTAGAAAATAATAGTTATTAATCCATCCAAATAAATAGAGCTCTAACCTTAACAATGGAGGTTTAATTGCTCATGGTATGAAAAACTCTACCAGAGAAGAGTGTAAAGTGCGGAAGAGGAGAAAAAGAAGATTAGGTCTGAATATCTTCTCCTTTTATATCTAATCCTAATTAATGTAAAATATAATTTCTAAAACCTAAAAATATCTTTTCTTAATTTAAAAATAATTTTAAAAACCAAATTAAATCAAAAGATTTGGTGAAGATTACGCGGAAGTCCTTCAAAATCAGCATTCTGGGGCCAAACTTGAGCCAGCTGAACTTTGGCACCATGTTCAAGTAAGATTGCACGCATTCCCACGCTTCTAGTGCCAAACTTGAGGAATGTGGTGTTTGGCGCAACTATGGCCAAAGTAAATGTGGAGTTTCTTGTGATCTTGGCGTTGTGTTGCCAGAAGAAAAGTATAGACAATTATATATCGTTAGAAAGATCTAAAAGTTGGCTTTCTAATGCCACTAGAACTGTGTCAATTAAACCACTATAGCTCAAGTTATGCTCATTGGAGTGCGAGGAGGTCAGAGTTGACAGCATCCACTTTCTTCTTTTTCTTCTACATGAATTCTGTCAAACTCGTCCGAATGCTACCTGCAATAAATCAAATTACAAAACAACTCAAAGTAGCATTCATGGTAGCTTAAAACACCTAAATCTTGATTTAATTCAACAAATTCAAATGTAAATTCACTAAGAAAGATGCTCACGCATCACAACACCAAACTTGAATTGTTGCTTGTCATCAAGCAATTGAAAATAATATAAACCTAAGACGTGAATTTGCATAAGAGTTGAGTCTTTCAATTAATTTCCTATCAATCTTTAGAGTGGGGTTAACAACATCGTGACCATGAATAGTTTCGGCATCTCACCATCCTTTGAAGCTTAGGAATGTTAATGTCATTCGGAATTAGAATCCGGATAATATTATGAATTCTCTTGCTTTTTAACTTCAGATTAATCCTTAAACACAATATTTTCTTCTCTTTTCTTTGGTGCTTTGCACCTTGAGCCTAGCCGTGACTCTAAATGTTTTGTCTCAAGCTTTGATTGATGGTTTGCAGAATCCCACACTTCCGCATAACTGAACCAGCAAGTGCACTGCATCGTCCAAGTAATACCTGAGCGAGTCAAGGTCGATCCCACAAGGATTGTGATTTGAAGCAAGCTTTGGTTATCTTGTAGATCTTAGTCAGGCGGATAGAAGAGTTGTTGGATTTGATTAAAAGCATAAAAGGAAAAAAGAGATCTTAACTAGGTTGATATGTTTATAATGATTTCTTCTATGGCAGGCTATTTGTGATTGACACCGGTTGAGAGGTCGCCAATGCTCCTCCAGATCTGAACCCTAGGGTTAGTGTGGATCCATTCTGATTGAAGGTGAGGCTCCTACAGTCCATTCTCCTTAATGATCCTACTCAAAATGCCACAAACAAGGTTGAATCTTCCGGATTAGAGAATACTGTGCCTTTGAGTTCCAGCCCCTACCACAAAGGCTCTAATCTCCCCATACCTCGGCTGAACTAGTGTCTCGAGAAGTCCCCAATGAAGTCGTCGATTGGCCGTCTAAGAGATGTATAATCAAGCTGGTGGTTTAATGCTTTCCAGTTACGTAGTCACACGAACCCAATAAGAACATGGATGGTTGTCAGGCACGCGGTCTTAGAATGAAGAACGAAGATACATCTTAGAATAGAGAATTAAACACGAATTGAAATAGAACAGTAACACTTTTATTAATCCATAAAACTCAGTAGGGCTCCTCCCTTCAACCTAGGAGGTTTAGAAACTCATACTGATAGAAAATACAATGATAAAACATGTAAAGTGTGCATCCTCTCCTTTGATAAGAGGTGTAAAAGTCTTTAAATACTAGACTAATGACTAAGGATTACATTAAGAGGGGTAAAACAGTCTTTTAGTGCTAAAATCTACTTCTGGGACCCACTTGGTGAGTGTTTGTGCTGAGCTTGATTGAGATCCACGTGCTAGGAGGCCTCTAGGGCGTTGAACGCTGGCTAGGGGTCCTTTATGGGCGTTGGACGCTGGTCTCTTCTCCTTCGGCCGCTGGATGCCAGTTTTAGGCCTTCAATTCTGATGAAAAGTATGGACTATTATACATTGCTGGAAAGCTCTGGATGTTAGCTTTCCATAGCCATTGAGAACGCTCCATTTGAATATATGTAGCTTCAGAAAAGCTCTTTCGAGTGCAAGGAGGTCAGATCTAGACAGCATCTGCAGTGCTTTCTCTACCTTTGAATCAGACTTTTGCTCCAGCTCCTCAATTTCAGCTAGAAAATACCTGAAATTGCATAAAAACACCCAAACTCAAAGTAAAAGCCAAAAATGTGAATTTTACACTAAAATTTATGAAAACATAATAGAAATTAAACAAAACATGCTAAAAACTATATGAAAATGATGCCAAAATGTATAAAATATCCACTCATTACTTGACACAGAAGCACCACAAGTACTTAACTCGGGAACTCTTTAAGTTCAGATATTTTCTATTGAACTTTTCCAATCAGTGGTGCATAAAGCCTTTGACATACTCTTTATTGCACTTGGCTTTGACTCTAAGTATTGTCTCAAGAATTTCTTAATACAATCACACCACAAGCATGCTAGGAAAATAACTCTTTGAGCCTTTGATCATTCTTAACCTTCCTAGCCATTAATGCTCAGAGCCTTGGGCCTTGCCTTTTATTTTGTTTTTCTCTTTTTTTTCTTTTTACTGTTTCTTTTTGCTTCAAGGATTAAATTCTTGTTTAATTTAGAGAATTCATAATAGTTCTTTAAATTCCTATTCCTCATGCATCAACATCCTTTAATCTAAATTCAAATATATACTGTTCATATCATGCATTCAAAGTCACAGATAAACACTACCAGATCTAAGTAAATAAGACTACTCTTAAATATAAACTCAAATTCTCATGCATTACATCACTTCTTTTCTTTTTCTTTTTAGATTCAAGCTTAGTGAGCGGTACATTAGACATCTTTTCAAATTAAAAATAAATGAATTAAACTAAAACCTAGGAGACTGAAAATACTAAAGATCATGCAACAGATAGAGATAAGCAACAGAAAACAGGAGATAATGAAATACGAGTGGAATGAGAAATAGAATGAAAGGAACTCAACCACCTCAGTTATCCTAGTGACCATTGTAACATCCTACCATACAGAGTCTTATGCTTAAGTCATAATTCAGAGATGGCAAGGTATTACGACCTCTAGAAAAATAAATTTTAGTACGTATAGTAATGTGAATAATGATTATAACTAGGAGCCTTTGAAGAAAAAGGGGTAAAACAAAATTGTAACTCGAAAGTGCAACGCTCCGATCGAAAACGTAACGGATAAGGATAAGACAACGCGAGATTATATATATAAAAAGAGTGCCAAAAACAAGAATATCAAAACTCAAAATTCGGTTGCGAAGATAACCGGTCCGAGCATTGCAATATATACATGTAAATAAAATAAGAAACCCCAAAGGAAACCCAAAGGGACATAAATACAAAAAATCTATTCTCCAAAACCTCCTCTGAGAGGAGTCATCACATTTTGTATTATTTAATGGAGATAAAAGTATCTAAGCAAAACATATAAAACCAAAACAGAGTTCTGAGTACAAAGGATCTTCGCTAATCCAGAAGTCTCCAGCATGCTTCAGCGACAAGCCTCTCGTCCTGCATCTGAAAACCACAAAATCTGCATGGGTGAGAACCGGAGGTTCTCAGTATAGTAATAGTACCCACATATCTAACATGTAATGTCTTGGAAAAGCCAAAGGCAATCTTAGAACTTCTACTAGATAAATTCAAAGCTTATAAACAGACTAAACCATAAATGGCAACTGACTAAAGATTCTTCAGTCTAATTAATACTTTCCTTTTCAAATCCTTCAGACCTCCCAACTACCAGCAGGAGTATAATATAGCAAACACAGTTATATCAGATAAGAGATATACAAATAGAAAACAGATACGACATTTAGACAATTAGCAAGTAGTTATGCAGTCAAATAGGCAATCTCAAACAATTCACATAATATGCATATGATGTATACCTGTCCCTATGGCTGATGATATCATCTATCGGTTATATAGCTAACCCGACAAGTCCTGGTAGCTAACCATTGGACTGTCCCTCTGTCGTGCATCCCCAACTCGAGTTATACTCAATATAATCATAATCATAATTATAATCCATATCCAACATCCTCACTGGTGTATATTCACGGGGGCGAGCTCATCCGGAACTTTCATAGTGTCCGGCCACACTTACGACATAGGGTCAGCAAAGTATCGAGTCTCTACCTGGAGCACATGGTGTCTACCACCGCTTTCACCCAGGAAAACTCGTATCTCAGATAGTGGAAGTGCAACATTCACATTTCATTCAATACGCATATACATGCAATCATATTTGGCCATAAATCAACAATGGTTCCGCCGTAATCCGACAATAACTCAGCCATCTGGCTCATAGTTCAATCCAGAACCAGCCAATTTATCAACATATACAGCCCTTCGGCTCATGGCATATAACACACTTCCACCGCCATCCTCCGCATCTCATATAATCATCTTTGGTCATCATTGATCATAAATTTTTCCCTTGCTTCATTCACAAGTTACCACATCCCCTAGTTCCTTTCTCATTTCTAGGCATATCATAATGATTTAAGATATAAGGGGTGAGATCAGAGGCTTAGAAGTATGAGATTTGGCTTTTAAAGCTCAAAAATCAACTTTGGGATGAAAACAGGGTCACACGTACACGTCGTCCACGTGCATGCGTGGATGGCCAAAAAGTTTATCGATGCATATGCGTCGCCCACGCACACACGTGGATGGAGAAACAGCCAAGCGACGCTTACGCGTCAGCCACGCGTACGCGTGGGTGCGTTTGTGCACCACGCATAAAACTGGCACAATTCTCGCACAACTCTCGCGAAATTGGCTGGGCACTTGGTGCAGCGCATCAACGCGCACGCGTGGATAGTGATTATCGATAAATGACGCGTACGCGTCATTCACGCCTACGCGTGGGAGGCATTTTGCTAAAAAATTTTCTAAGTTAAAAGTTGCAGAATTCACAAATTCAACCCCGAATCTTTCGATGACTTCTTCATTTCAAATCATTTTTTGCCTGTTCTTCAAACGGCATGAACATCCTGGATCCAATTTCATTTCTAAATAAGTTCGGCACAAAACGGGGATCCAGAGTCCAAGTTTTGCCCCATCAAAGTATGCCCAAAAACCATATCTTCAAACAAAACCACAAAGTGCCATTTTCAAAACAAACAAATTTCATCCCTTTTCAAAATCAACCAAAATATACCAATTTCAACCCTTTTTGAAATCAATCAAAATATACCAAAAATCAACATCAAGCCTCCTCAACTCACACATTAACACTTTACCAAAATTCATAAAACTACCATCCAACTATTTTACCCTTCTCAATCAAATGGTTAAATTACAAACACATTAACATGTCATACATCATTCTTCATCCCAATTTCCAACAATACCATTCCCAATCAACCATCATTATACATAATCAATATCATACTTACCATCAACATGGTTTCACCCACAAATCAACCTCAATCATTCATCAAGCATACATCACAACAAGCATTTTTCTCATATATCACACCATCAAGGCATCAATTTTCATAATCACATATATGACCACATCATATATCTCAACCATCCAACAACATCAATAATTCAATGCCTATCTTAGAGCCTCTAGCCTAAGTTTTCACACCACATTCGAAACTGAGACTATATCTTAGCCGATTTCCCCCGCTCAACCGGAGCACTTCCAAATCACTTTTCCACAAGCTCTCAAGGTTTCAACACCACCAAGAACAGATTTTTCCATACCAAGCCCTTTTCCAAGCTTTCCGAAAATCTCAATCAAGCTTCAATATTCACATACACACTACCTAAACCACAATCATCATACCCAAACACAACATCTCAATACCCAGACATCATAAACCAACAAGTAGACTAGGATTGAGAATTTTACCATACCCAAGGTTCAAGGAGATAAGATTAATCTTCTCCTTCAAGAGAGTTGGGTCCTATAACATCAAAGAGCCCAAAATCTCAACACTTTCACTCATGAAATTCGAAATTTAGGGATGAAGAACTAAAATAATTTCGTGTCTTACCTCAAGAATAAAGTAGTGAGTTTTGTAGAGCTCTTCGCGGTGAACGCGTGACCGCAAACGGTGCGACAATCGGAGCTCTAGAACAAAAGTTATGGTGGTTTGAAGATCAAATGAGAGAAAAAAACTTGAGAGAGAGTTCTTCCCCTACTCCTACTCCATTTCAGCATAAATTAGTGTGTTGTGAGCAGAGAGAGTGCTGAAAATTAGGGTTTTGGTTTAGTTATGTTAGACCAAGGGCCAAATATGGGTCCGGTTGGCTTGGTTTGGCCTGTTCGGTCCAATCTTGGTCCGATTTCTATAAAATTGGTATCGAAATTCTCGTCTCTATCTACTCTATCATATTAAGCCATAAAAATCACATTTTTGGCTTTCTAGAATAAATTCTCATTTACGGGTTAATTAGCCATTAATTAACCAGATTTTACAACCATCTTATTCCTCAGGATGTTCTCCTCTGTGAAGACGATTTACTTCCCTTTGGTTCCATTGATGATAAGATAAACAAAGAGCGCACTCTACAACACTGAACCTAACAGTTTGCTTGTTCCTAAGCAAAGAAAAACTGAAAATGGGGAGGGACATAAAAAAATGCATGGATGAATAAAAACAAAAAGAAAAAAAATTGCAGAAGAAGAAGGGAATGATACGAGGGTACAAAATATTAAAATTAATTTTCTTTTATTTTGTTGGCCAAACTTGGGGATGGCCAAGTTTGGAACCACCCCTCCCGAGAGTAACTCATCCAAATGTGTATGTGAAGTAACACCTGAACTTTTAGCACGATTATGAGGTGCTAAAAGTTAGGGAGATCACAATTATTTTTGAAAAGAATATTTGTCACCAACACAAATATTATTTTTGAATATGAAAATATAATTTAATAATCTGAGGTTAAAAATAGTAATTATATAAGTTTTGGGGGTATTTTGAGTAAAAAATAAAAGTTCCGGAGTAAACTGGATATTTTATAAAAGTTTAGGGTTATTTTTATAAATATAAAAATAACTGAAGGTTCCAAATATAATTTTATAAAATATTAAAGTTAAAAATAGAATATTAAAAAGTTCGTGATTTAAAAAGTAATTAATAAAAGTTAAAAATAAGATTTTATAAACTAAGTTTTAAGAATATATATATATATATATATATATATATATATTTACCATTTAAATTATCTTATTTATATTATTGTTATCATTTTATTAAGAATATTTAAGTTAGATAAGAGCAAATAGAAGACATCAACTCAACATTTATTCACTGTACCCACTAACATGCACCATTCACATAATTCAACTTATCCGACGGTCAACTAGCCTAAGTTTTCACGAAATATTATAAATTATCTACGAGAAACCAAAATCATACCTTGATTGATTCCTCCCTAAGTCAACAACACCACAAAACCCTCTTCTTCACACAAGCTTCCAAAATTTCCAAGCTTTAATTCAGCTAGACCAGCCATAATTGCTCCAAATCAAGAATTCAAGATCTTCCATTTAACTTCAATTTCACATGCACACAATCTAATTTCACACAATTTCACAATAATCAAAACAAGGTTCATTAATTCACTTATTCACAAGTGTTAGTGGTTCTTCATCTTATCCACGGTGTTTCGGACAAAATCTAGTGATTACTCACTGCTAGAGTTCACTTAAATCATTAAATTTTACATAATTCCTCAATATCAAAACCAAAAACGTGAAAAAAAAGGAATAGAGAACTGGGCATAAAAACTAAAGACCATTACCACTTTGTTGGGTTAGAATTAAAAAGCTCAATGAGATAAATGCGTGGCAACAAATGACTTACCCATCGGAGTTCCGGATTAAAAGTTATGGTTAATAGAAGATTGAAGAACAAACTGGAAGTTATGGTTCTCACCAAGCTTCTCTTCTCAGTGTGAATGAACTTTGAAATGGGTGAGAAAGGTTAATGCAAAGGTTTTATATGTTGAGCTTGGACCCAATATGGGCCTGATTTAATTGGTTTAGTTCGTTGGCCCAATTTTGGGCCAAAATTTTAAAAACTAGTGTCAAAATTCGTATCTGAATTATTTTTACCTCTTCAAAGTATACAATTAAATTTCCTAATTTCTTTAGATAATAATTAATTTATTGATTAATTTTTACGGTTTTACATGATCAATCTCAATATCTCAAGTTAAGTGCTTCAAAATTTCAAAGGTATACTCATGAAATCATGCTAAACATATCAATTAGATATCTTAAATAGCACAGGCACAAACTCAGAGTATGCATTGAAGCATAAACAGTCCATCCCTCAGGCTCACGAGGATGAACTGCTCTGATACCATAATGTAACATGCTAACATTCAAATTCTTATACTCAAGTCATAAGTCAATAATAATAAGGTGGTACAACTCAAGGTGGAGTTGTAATACATATATAACGTTCGGAAAAGGAATTAAACGAAAAGTTTGAAAATGAACTAAAGAAAATCGCGAGCGAAAACACACAGTATCGAAATATATAATGCGTTTAGAAAACTGGTATGAAATAAAAACTTAAAAGAGGAATAGAGTAAAGACAAAATACGTATATATAAACATATGTATGATAGCCACTAGTCACAACTTGCGAAGTTTAAGTCGGCTAGGGTTACAACAACAAAACAGTTGATAACAATCCTATCTCTCCTCAAAATATATTAAAGCCTCTGTAGGCAAAGTTTTAAAAGAAAATATATACATATAAATCACTAAAGTTTTCCAAAATAAGGGAAAAAATTTAAGCAAAATATGAAATAGAATTCAAACTAAACTTCGTCGTCATCTAGACGAACTCTAACTCACTGCAGAGCACCAGGACCTGAATCTGAAAAAGAATGAATATATACTGAATGAGAACCCCCGACTCATGGCCTATTTTTAGCCCTATCCTACCCTATCCATTGCCAACCATACCAAAGAGAATTTTGAGATGAACATGTGGTCACAAACGACTCGTCAATCGGAGTTCCAGATTAAAAATTTTGGACGATTGAAGTTTGTGGAGTTAGGGTTTCTCACTCTCTTCTCTCCTAACCGAGTTCTCTCTCTTTCTTTTGTGAAAATTAGCTGAATGGCTCATGGGTGAGGGGATATTATTGTGTGGTTTGTGGGCCTTGGCCCAAGTGTGGCCGAGGTCCATTCTTGGTGCATTTGATCCAACTTTGACCAAAACTTTTAAAATTAGTGTTCTAATTTGTATCCTAAATAATTTTACTTTTCAAATTATAGATTTTAATTTATTAATTTTATTCACTCATAAATTAATTTTCTCACTCACAGTGTCAGATAGATTTTAGTTGGTACAACCGATTAGATTACTAGTACGCGTTCTTACACATTTTTTCAAAATAAATTACATTTTCCGCTCAAAAAAATTCTCCAAATCTAAATGTCACCGTTAAATTTTCAAATTATAAAATTCTAAATATTCTAACTCCTTTGACCCATATTTAATTCATTACTTATTTAATTACCGGTTAGCTGGATTTTATAATAGAGGTATATATAATATTTTAAGTATAAGGATAGGAGCAAGTAATGCATTCTTTTAAGTGAAATTCTCTTCATCTTCTATTTCTGAACTTTCTCTTTCATTGTTTCATACATCGAGGTCTCACAAATCATGCAAGCAATAAGATTTTTATCTTTTTTGTAGTACAACATACCACTATTTTGACATTAATCAAATTTCTTTGATTTTAATTCTAGTTTAGAAGTTATCTTTTTGATCTCATAATAATTTTTAAGAATGTCATCTGTTTCAGGAAGCAGTTTGTTTATTAGTGCAACGATTGGTTGAAAAAAAATCTTAGGTTTGGTTAGCCTCAGCCTTAATATTCAGCATCGTAATAGTGCAAGATAGTCTAAAGTTAACACAACCTTCTTACAATGATTTTACGACAGCTTCTAAGAGATCATAAAACCTAGCTGCTTTTAAATTAGGCTACTCTTCGACATTTTTCAAATTAATAACTCCGATTGAAGGAAAAATAACCCCATTATATATATATCTTGATTAATCTCCCAATCAGCCTCTTCCATGTTAACATCACTTATATTAGTTCTCCTCAACAAGTCTTCATCCTCTATTGGCTAACAACGTGAAAGGATTAAGGATTAATCTCACCTGGCATCTTTTCTAATTTTTTCATGTTTAATTCACACCTGATATCCAAGTTTGAACCCATGCTAGTACAAATAATTAGTTATATCGGCTAAAAGGTTCAGTGTTGAATATATGTACGATAAAAGCATCCACACCATAAAAATAATTAAGTTTTAATTCTCCCTCGTTTATCATACAACATATCATACTAAACTTAAATCAAATATCAAGACCTAAAGAAAATAAAAAGATTTTAAAAAGTTAAATTCATTAAAATTAAAAGTTGCCTAATTTAATTAAAATAACTTAAACAAAACAATTAAAGAAAAAGCAAAACCCTAATTGAGAGAGAAGAGTTCGCATTTTGAGATTTAGGGTAGGGATTACGAAAGAATTTTTTGTTGAAAAATTCTAACAGTAGCAAACTGGTCATAAACAAAATGCATCGTTTGGTTTAGCATTGAAAATTATCCGATGGTAGCTTTTTACCAAAAAAAAATATTGTTATCGCGACATTACCTTCAGATTTTTCCATGAAAATTCTGACGATAAAACTCACGCCATTTTGACAAAAACTTTACTCCATAATTTGTGTCAGTTTTAGTAACGAGATTTCAGATTTGACGTTAAATAGTGTACCATTTTTAATTTTGATGTTACCATAAAAAATTCCCAAGGGCACTGTGTGCGCACGTGTGTGTGATGTATCAACCATTTTTTTAGCGGCAGAATAATTTTTCCCATTTTATGAAATTTGAGTTATACCTAAACATGAAGTCTTCGTCATAAGTCGATGATTTTAAACATCTCTTGAGCTCATCTTGTTAATCATCTAATATATGAGAGTATGGGATTTCACACCAGTGCTAAAGAGGCATAATTATATTGCAAACTAATTTGATATTTTTTAATTGATATGCATATCTGTGCTTATTTATTGGTTCTAATCTGATCACATAAAAATCATATTTAAATTTTGTTTCATAATGTTCTTCCATATTGCTTATAACAATCTATCTAAAAACATTAGTTGTGTAGTAAAAATTATTAAAATATTTTAAACTTATTTAACTTCTACAATTTCATACATATAAGTATAACATCCATATATATTCACAAATTACATCTAATATTTCTCACTTCCATGTTACATATTATTTGCAAAGCTTATAGCAATATTATTATTTTAATATCCATAATTTCATGCACAAGTATATGCATGCACTTATTTATTGATTCTAATATGATCACATAAAAAATTTTCAATTTATCTAATAATTTTCTTCTATATTTGATTTTTTATTTTTTATCTGTAACATTCTATGTATACAATATGTTGTATAATAAAAGTAGGTAAAATATCTTTAATGTAACATATATAATTACATATTTATTATATCTAATATAATCCAATTTCAAAATTCATATTATTAACAAATAATTTGAGATTGATTGAATTTGAGATGTTTGGACTTTTGATAAAATGTGCTTATTTGAGAACTTTTTTAGGGTTAATGTTACGAAGATTTGAAATTTTTACTCCGGTAAAAATTGCATAGTTATGGATGTAATAATAAGGAGTATAGAAGAAGAGTTTTTTTAGGATTTGATTTCACACAAAATTTGGGATTGATTTTGGTGTATTCTTCTAGTTTCTAAATAAAGAAAGTTTTGAATTTTATTATCGTCTTAACATTTTCAAAAAATGACTTATATATTTGAATGTTTACCTATTTAAATATTAGAAGAATAATTAGAAGTATAAATTAGGAGTTCCAATCATCATTCTTAAACGAAAGAAAACGATTATGAAAGGAATTTAACTATATCAATTTTGTCTAGAATGTGATAACTTTCTTGTAAACTAGATTTAAATTCGTGCAATGCTTGAAAAACTAATATTATAAATTTTTTGTAGATAACCTTTTAGATAATTAAAAATAATGGATGAGTTTTTATTTTAGCAATCTATATTTTATATATTAAAATATTTCCTTTAGCAAATATTTAAATTTGTAAATTGTTTTTTTCTACACAATCACATAAAGAGGTAATCCCTATTGTTTATATAATTATAGTTAAAAATGAATAAACAAAGTTTGTCATATATAATATTTTTAGCTATTTTTTGTATGGCTATATTTGATTATTTTGTACATGTATCACTAAATAAACTTAAAAAGCAAATACAAATATTGTCATTTTTGCTGAATGATGCTCTATGGTGTAATTTTGATGTTGTCGTGCCAAAGTTGAAAGTAGTTAGGGAAGTTTCTGGTAATTCGTGTAAGAAATTATGAGTTTGATAAAATAATTGTAGTAATTAACAGTGTTGTTAATTATATATATAAGTAGATCATAACAATACGTAATTTGAATATTTATAATTAAAAATTATTATTATTATTTCAATTTTGATATAGAAGCTAATTGTATTTAGTCATTATTTTATAATTAAAATATTTAATGATAATGATTAAGGGATAAAGTTTTTTTGGTAAAGAAAGAAAATGCAAAATATGTGAGTATGCCACATATTTAAAATGGATGACATGGCTCAAGAGTTTTTTAATAATTGTCACCTATTTAAAATAGTTAACATAACACAATGGGAAGTAATTATAGGATGAGGAGTGTTAGGAGACTAGCACTTTTGTTAAATTTTGGTCAGCACTTAATTATCAGAAAGAAATTAAATAATTTTATATCATTAGATATAATCTCACACCATTAAAAACATAATTGATGACTAATTGATGGTTAAAAACCACAAAATCTACTGGCCCCTAAATTTTCTCTCATAGGATATAAGTTTATTTCATAATAATTTGATATCAACTTTTATATAACAAAGATAGAAAGATGATTGTGCTATTAAGTGTTTATTTTTTGTATTGTTTTATAGATTGTTGTCTCTAGTATTACGGACGTACAAAAAAGTTAAGACCTATTTATCAACATTTGCAAACTAGCATTAAAATCAAAAGCATCTCTCTCACTCTCTCTCTCTCTAGTAAATTATTGTGCAAACGATAAAGTGTTTGTCCAAGAAGATACACAAGATTCATGACTAGTATCTACATTTCATTATTGAATATGGTACAAACACAAATTTCACTATTTAAGCAGTATTTCTCAACAGCATATTGTGTCCCAAATCTGAGTTACTATATAAATCCTACACAACAAATCTACTTCTCAAGAGACAAAATGGTTCTACTTTCTTCATACCTTTTTACATTAGCTAAAACTTGTGACTAAACCTCAACCATTAATTAGATAGAAACTTGTGGCAAAAAATTATTTTTCATTTTGGGTATAATTTCCTTGTGGGTCAACTTCTGGTGTGATGATCTTGCTCAACATCATCGAATTCCCATTCACTTATCTCTTCTGCTGAATCATAGTCGCTCATATCATCAAGTTCTACTTCCATTTGCAATGAATCTATGCCTGCCGATTTTGATCTTCTGTGGATAGACGGAGACATGATCGCTTCATCTTGCCTCATTCTATTGGTTAAGGAAATACTTGAAAGACTTCTCATAAATGTTTTCTTTTGACTTGGTGTTCTTGGTGTTTTTGGTGTTTTTGGTGTTTCTGTTTGAGGTTGTTCTTGCTTTCGAGGTGTGATCTCTATTTCCAGTTTCGGTCTCTTAATGGATTCATATTCTTCCTTTATTTTCTTGATGGCATTTAGGAGTTTTATGACATTGTCACTATCTTTCCTGTTATCAAATTTTTCACAGTTTAGTAATTAAATGGATATGGAAGCAACACTTACGTGGATGTTAACATGATAACAAAACTAAAACAAGAAAAGGAAAACAGACGAGGATAGAAGAATGCAAAAAATGACGAGTAAAACTTCATTTTGATTCTCGACATGGTAGGCATGAATTAATTTATTCTATGACATTTCGTAATAAGTAAGAAATTTGATAAATTAATAAAATAATATTTTAAAATCACTTTTATTTGTGAATTCCGTTATATTGATTTAAAGGTGGTCTTATTTTATTATTTTATCAACTTTTTTCATTTTAAAAGAGTTTGTTCAAGCATTTGAGTTCCTATTGTGTTAGTCACTAATTGCTGTCATTACGGATTTATTGACATGCCACATTAATTTACATGTGTCATGACAACGTGGCACCTCTATCACATAGCATTATCATGTATCCCCTTCAATACATAACAACTCCTAGTATCTGACACAGTACTTAGTCATGACGCATTTCACTTACCGTGATATGTCATGGAGCTGTCATGACGAAACTAAAATAATGGATAAAATGCAATATCAGAAATCAAAATGTGAATGACTAAAGTGAAGCTTTACTCAAGAAACAAACCTATAAATTCCTTCCCTTTGGATGTGAAACTGATTATTTATGGTCTCCACTATGGTCAGAGTGGCCAAAAACTGACAAACAAAAAAGAAATGAGAGTCCATCTTAACTTTTAAGACCTCAAAATCTTACAAAACAATGGACTTGAAATTCACCATATCATGTAACTGCTCAAGTACAGATTGTAGTTGTCATACTTAGAGGCATATGATTTTCACCTCAACTCATGTGATAAAAAAACAATCATTGGAAAGGAAAAATACCTTGGATTCTATATCCAAAAATTCATCTTGAAGCTTTTTCCTTGGATTCACTTTAGAATCCTCATTATCTGGAGCTGTTGGATTCTCTAATCTGGTATGAGTAAAAAGTTATAGTTATAATTTTGACACAATATACAATTAAGAGAGACAGAGTGCCATACCCTTTATTTGAACTTAAATTCTCCACAAGCTTTCTCATTTGCTTAACTGATGAACCCAATTTTTCCTAACAGATAAGTAAGCTGGTGATGAGAAGATAAAGAAATGAAGCAAGTGAGTTTATAAAAAAATCTGAAAGTTATTAAGCTTGGTGATTTATTACCTCATATGAAGACAAAAGCTGAATGATCAAATTCACATAATTTTCTCCATATCTCTGGAGTTCAACACTTTGTATAAGCAAAAAGAAAAAAATTAGATACTATGAAAATTAAAACGTAAGGCACACATCAGGCACTATTAATGACAGATATAAATTTGATAGGTTCTAGAAATCCTTATAATTACATTTAGTTTTAAGTTAAGTCCTAATAAATTGAAAGTTTGTAATTAAGTTTTTTATAGGGCAGCTCAGTGCAAGCATACTACATTCAACACGGTTTAGAAAAATTGAAAAAAGGTTGCATCTAAAGTGTGTAATGTAAGTAGTCTAACACAAATGTTGTAATTAAGGTCGCATATTTCATAAAAACTTTTGATTAGGCCCCTACTACCTAAACATTTTCAAGTCAAATCTCCATATTTTACAACCTCTTTTTAACTAAATTCTTGTAGTTTAAAAAACTTTGTGATCAAGCGTTTATATTGGATGATGAATTGCTGTTTTTCTTTTTTCTTTTTCTTCTTGAAAATTTTTGTACAATGTAGGACTTGATGACAAAATTTTAAACTAGAGCAACCTTTTTTATTGTATGAAGACTTAGAAGTATGTAAACTAAGACCTAATTAAACTTTTTCATAATGTAAAAACTTGATTATAAACTTTTCAACTTTAGAGACATAATTTGAAATTAAATGAAACTATAGGAACTCTTGGAATAATCAAAAGTGTATTCTTTCAAGAGTGTTAGTTGATTATATTTTATTGGCCAATGTTACTAAACTAGAGCACATACTTGATCTGCTCCTTCTCTTTCTTCGTATGGGAGGTTTGATGAAGCCATGTATTCTCTAGAAAATGCATCCATGTATCAACAACATTTGATTCCCTTGTGTAAGAAGCAATTGATCGAATCATCTCATCTTCCTAATATCAAAAAACTTCATAACAGATTATCAAAAATATCAAAAGGGTTCATAACACATTATTGGCTTCTGAGTAGCCTTTAAAATTAGTTAACTTTCCTGTAGATGTCACCTTAAGCATGAAATAAAATTTTGTACCTTAGCCTTCAAATGTACAACAATTTCATTGCTTGCTTCATTGAATTGATCTCTTTCTTCTCTTGCATTGTGGAGGCGCATTCTAGCAGATAATAACAAGCTGTTGACCTGTAGTAGTAGGATTATGTAATTCAACCAAAATGTAACAGAAAGACGATATGTAAAATCATGTTAGCATTTTGTGATGCTGGGCTTCTATTGAAAGTGGAAATTATGTTCAATTAAACCTGATTGAAAAACCACGAATTATTTAGTGAACCGCTATAGGTTTGGAAGTGACACTGTGATTGAGTTTGGGTGAAAGTGAGTGTGCTGAACAGGAGTGCAGAAACCAGTGTAAACTTAAGCAATTGGTGGCTACTAATCTACTATTCCATCAGTGTAATTATCTGATAAGAGGAATAGTCTAAAATGGAATCTCCTCAAACTATCATCTACAAGAAAGAATGTTTCCTTTTCTAAAAGAGGGTTCAGAGATTCATGAATATGATTTCTTGGTAAGGAAGATCCAACAAGTATGCACTGTTATTGGTTATTATTCTTATTTGGTTGGTATTCTATTCCTAGCCTTAAATCTGTTAAATTTTACAAATCATGCCTGCAAGTTATAGATAGGAGAACAGTTACTCCCCAAAATTACATTTGCGTATATAAACACAATAGATTTTATATATTGTAATTGGAACAAGACAATTACGAGCAGGCAAAATAGAAAAACCTTTTTCAGTTTCTCTTCAAGTTCATCCTTTAGCTTCTCAAGTTCTTCAATCTCCATTGTTACTTCCTGCAAAAGGATAGTGATAATTACCTAGAAAGAAATGAGAAAATTTTATTTGCTTCATATATATATATATAGCAAATTTGGCCCAAAATGTAATTCTCATATATTACTAGTTGTATCACTTTTCTATAGTTCTATTGAACCTAGCATTGCTTACTAGCATTGTTAGAATAATGAAAATGAACTCTTCAATGTGAAAATTTTATATGATTTAGACGCGTAGATTTTCACATTTGATCAGGAAGGTTATGTATTATGCATTCTAGAAGACAATCTAATCAATAGTAAAAATCTTTTGAAAAGTATCCTTTAAAGTAGGGAGAATTTCAAAGGGATAAAGTAAGCGGTCAATTACCATTGAATTTGTAATTTTTATCATATGTGATACCTTGATTCAAGGGTGATTAGCCTTTCACTTTTTTCCTCTGCCAATATTTTCTCTTTAGAAGAATTTGATCCAAAATCTTCATATAAGGAAGTTATGTGAAATATTTACTCAAGAGAACCACAATAAGCTTGGATTGGCCAACATCTTCACTTTCGGATTACCACATCATAAGATCCCAATCTAGGTGTAATAATTTTTATGCCAACAGCCAAAATTGGCTCTACGCAAGGTCTAAGTCCAAATACTCTTCCCAAATGGATCCCAAGCCATCATCCTTCAACTCAATGCAAAAGTACAATATCCAAAGTTTGTTGAAATAAAACATGAAACCAAAGCACTTTGAGGCACAGGGTTTGGTGAACAATTTTTTTTTTTATTGTCTACGGTATTTTCCAACTCGACAGACTAAGAACTAATATGTCGCGAATCTAAGCTCCATTTAAGGGTCCTGCCATTAGCTAATGAGTTATTGTATGCACAAGACGGGATTCAAACCTCTGACACTTGTTTAAGCGGACAAATGAGCTGACCACTCGACTCATCCAAGTCTATTGTTTGGTGGACAATTTATCCAATTAAATATTCTTCAGCAAAGCATTTTTTTGTCACAAGTACACAACTCATACACAGTGTGGTGTTCCGTTTTTTTTTTTTTTTGGTCAGTATGGTGTTCTTAAATCACAACCCAATCTTAGTTAGAAAGTGAACCCTGGTGTAGCTTTTTAAGAGACAGTCAATTTGCTATCTGATCCAGGCCTCACTTGGATGCCAATCATGTTCAAATTGATCCATAGTCATGCTTCAAGTCCAAAATAGTCCTCCAAAAGCCCAAATCATAAGACCCAAATAGTCCTTGCCAAGAAAAACAAGATTACTTGTTTGGTAGGTACTAGTTTGGGTGTTTGCTAGCGTGCTAATAGAAAGTTGCCTAATTTACTAAAAAAAATAAAATTTAATATTTAATTTAACAAATATAAAAATAAATTATTTTTAAATATTTAAAACTTACCATAAAAAGTAATTTCGACAAATTCGACACCAAACTTATAGGCATCAAAGAATTTGCCACTAGTTTAAGGCAAGGGTAATTTGTTGATTGAAAAAGATCTAAGTATAGCATTCATTTTTATAAAGGGAAAGTATGAGGAGTTAATGAAATATTTGTACAATGTGTACAATGGAGGTTTATGGAGTATTAGAGATATAACCATTAGTGTTATCTTTTTTTCATCAGTTGAAACTTTTGGAATGAATGGTATCATAACATAGTATTAGAGCTCTATATCCAAAAGGTTAAGAGTTCGATTTTTGGTGAACCCAAAAATTAGTTTAAGCTTTTGAGAAGATGTTTATTATCCCTATTACTCGGATGATTATTCTAGATAGTACGAAGATGTTCATTTTGTAACTCATATAGTATTATAGTCCATTATGCACATTGTACAAATAAGCCATTGTCTTTCTAGCAGGACTCTTTTATAAATGATAGGAGCGGATTCATTGGAACATGTAGATTTGGGCTATCATTTGTATGGGGGCCTTAAATAGAATTTCATACTTTTTAACTTATTTCAGTATTTGCCCTTTCATGTGCTTTTCACTTATTTTGTATTCCATTATACAGATTTGGCATTCTTACATATCTTTTGTGGATTATTAATTTATTTCATTTAACCGCACTCTACTTGCAGACTTTTTTTGTGGTCGACGACGACTGAAGTAGGATTCATTGTCCAAATACTAGAGTTAACTCTTGAGTTTTTAAGGTATCCAAGGCCAAATTATAATTCAACAAAATAATTAGAGAAGAATAAAATAGGATCATTTGTATAATAAGTTGGTCAAATCAAAAGTTTTTTTCAAGTTAAACTTTCTTAAGAGTAAAAGATAAGAGAAAAATTACAAAAATAACATTTAAAAGTTATGTTCTTCAAGAATAATAATAACCTTATAAAAATTATTTGACATAAATTTTCTTTCAAAAATATCCCAATATTGTTTAAAGATAACAAAAGAAACCATGGAAATGGAAAAACACAAAATATCCCAACTACACATGTGAGAACCTAAAGCCATTAGGAATTGCAATACAAAAATGCTATGTGCACATAAAAAAAAATCACCCACTATGTATTTGTATATAAATAAATATATATAGTGTAGTCACAAAAAAAAATAAATATATATAGTGTTTAATTTATTTTAATATGTATTTTGTATTGCAACTTGTACTCTATAACTACTTTGATGACTACTTTTAGTGTATACGAAGTATAGTTGATTACAAAAACCTAATAAAACCATTGGATTGAATAAAAGAACTAATCTAACCTATCAAAATTAATGAACTGCAGCATTGCCCACAGCAAGGGTGACCAACGAATCTGCTCCCGTAGGTGATATACTAAAGAACTGCTAAAAGAATTCAAATCCTGGATTTTTGTTACTATTCGACCTTATTAACACAAGGCCACTCTATATTTTTGGGTTTGTGACCTAACCTACTACTCAAGGAAAGTACTTTCGATATCCCTCTAGATACATCTGATATAACGGGAAAGTGTTTTTGATGAAAACTCCCAGTCTCTTCTTCATTGTATCTACATAAATATATGTACTAGAAAATTTTGACCGCAATTAAAGCGCATTTAATGCGTGCTTTAGGAGTGACTGTAACAATTTATTTCCATTCATAATAATTAGAGATTACATTTAAGAGGGAAAAAAAAAGCAAGAAGTGGTTATGATTTCTCGTGGAACAAAATACACATTATAATATGTTCCAAGAACATGTAAATTTGTACAAACATTTGGTGGGTTTTAGGGGTAGTGTACCTTCTCAATTTGGTCAACTTCCTTTGTCTTAGTTAGCCGAAAATTAAGTGCTTCTTCTTTTTGAGATCTGGTATTGAACAAAAATATACAACAAAATTAAGAAAAAAAAGTCATTACAAATTTTAGTCAAGTAAACAATCTGATATTTCTACAATAAATTTCAACTCGCCAAAAGTAAGTCAGATGCATAAGTGTCCAATGTTCCATTGTTAAAATTTAATTTGTATCCTGCTAAATAGAGCTATTACACAAAGTATTTAACATCTTTGCATGAAACTCAATCAAGGGACAAATTTTGTGTTTTCAGTGTGTAACATAGGATAAGATACTTCATTTTTTAAAAACTTATAGAAAACTCAAAATAACTATTTTTAGCACCTGTTTTCTGAAATGCGATTTTGAGCTTTTGTTGCAGAATTTGCAAGAGACTCTGATAAGATTTTCAATTTATCAATCTGCAAATTATTCAATCACACATCATCAACCACAAAAAATGTAGTACTAGATGCAAAAAATAACATATCAAGCATATAAAAGAATCGTGACTACATGCGAAAACAATTTGGCATTTCAAAACATACAAAAATCAAACTGTCTTGCTATACATAATTAAAAATAAAATTAAACTTACCTATTATATATGGAGATTCCAAAGTTTTAGCTGAACATTCTAAATGATTGTTTGAAGAGTGCGTTCATGAAGATGATGAGAAATTGCATCATAAATATATTTTAGGGGAAAATAAATGCAAAAGGTAAAGCTATGTTGAATTTTCATCAGCTTGCAATAGCCATAATAATAGCCACCACTTGTTCTAGGAAGTAAGAAGAGGACCTTATTATGCACAAGAGTTGGATTGTATGCTCTGAAATTGTTTTCCTCCAAGTAAATCTGATAATAAAATTTTGCATGGATTGCATTTGCCTAGAAGGCCAAAATAAAAGTTTTAGAGAATCAAATGGTGGGTGACAATAGAGTGAAAAAAGTGTTGGGAGGGGAAGGAAGGGAGAGAGGTTAACTTTTGTGGGGGCTTTTTGAAAGAAATAATTTTATGTCAAGGGTTTTACTATATAAGAATATAATATATTTATATTTATTATAGTCATTAAAAATTTTGGGAGCAACTTTACCAAACACTGTTTTTGTAGCTTCCTTATTGGAAGATACTTTTATAACTATTTACAACTTTTGGAATCAATTGCTTTTAAAAAATTACGGCAATACTAAACTCATAGTGAAATTTTGGCTTAACACAGACAAAATGCTAAAGGGTTACTTTCACAAATTTTTATGTTATATGTGATGTAAAGATTTAGAATTTAGATCCTCTAAAGTAAGAGAATTAGTAAAGTGATAAAGTGAAGAGTTAATCATCATTAATTTTATAACTTCCATCATATGTGAACCTCACTATCTTGATTTAAGGACTAAATCCCCAAAGTGGTCCTTCATATTCACGGCTTTTACTATTTTAGTCTCTAAAATCTAAAATTCAATATAAGTCCCAAGATTCAGCTCTGGGTACCATATTGCTCCCTAGACCCTTTCTAGCAGTGAGTTAGCGAACGAAGTTCTAATCTAGCTCACCACGTTGGACGCAAGGCTAATCGGCATCGTTTTATTTTGGCACTAAAATAAGCAAAAAAGAAAAGATGAAAAAGAGTTTATATGATATGCAAACGTTTTATCTCTCCTCATTCTCCAAAATGATCTCGTTTTTGCCTTAAGCATCAAAACAAAATGACGTCATTTAGCCCTACGTCTAGCATGGTAAGTCAGAACTAGCTCAACATTTTGTTCGTTGACTCGATGTCGAAAAGGGTCCAAGAACTAATATGGTGCCTAGAGCTTGATTTTGTGGACCAGTATAATAAATTTTGAATATGAAGAAATAAAATGGTGAAAGTCGTAAATCTCAAGAACTACTATGGGAATTTAGTCTGATTTATGAGTGATTAACTCTGATTGAATGATGAGAGTAAAAAAGAATAAAATAAAACCATGAAAAATCAAAACCTTTTCAGCATGAAGTTCTGAAGAATCACCACAGGTGAAGTATTTCTTTTTGAGTAAGAGTTCCTCCAATTTGGAATACATTTGAATTTGTGCCAAAGCTTCATGATTAGCCTGAAGTAAATCAAAAGCGCAATTGTCAGTAAAGTGCAAATACAAATTTTACATGATGATATTTAATGCATTAAAGAAGAGTAAAAAATATCCCTATACACCACTCGATGTATTTAAAAAATTAATAACTAAGGCACTATTCCAAATTAAGACAGTTCATGAGAAAAAAATAGATATAAAGTATGAAACTATTATAACACACCTTGTTAAGAGTTAAGGCATCATTGGGATGAATAATCCATTAATAAAAAAACTTATGAAATTAATAATTTTAATCTAATCTTTGATATCTTTTACTATTATTATTACTAATAATAATGTACTAATAATTTTTTTTATATGAACCAAGTAGAAGTAAGGATGCAAAATGTGTTCGTAAGAAAGGTGCACTGGTAGAATCATAGTTAAATTTAAGAAAACCGAGCTTACCTTTACATCTATAGTAGTTGTCTCATTAGATTTTGCATCAAAATTGCTTGGCTTAAACTTCTCAATTTTTTCCTTTAGACTGAAGACTTCATCTTCTATTCTGAGAGAGGAGAATGTATTCACATATGATAGGAAAAATAATGATCACAATATATTTGGCTTTTAATATAGTACATGTGGAACAAGAACCTAATACATTTCTTTAACCTATAGTAGAGTAAAAAGGCAGTACGGTATACAAGAATCCTGTGTTCACCTAGGGTTCGAGAAAGAGTTGCATCAAAAGATTGTAATATAGGCAACCTAACCTCATAATTGTATCGGTGGCAAATAATTCTTTTTCTTCAATATTTGAATAAAATATCAACAATCGAAACAGATGGAGTACATGTTACAAACAACACATTAAAAGAAAAAGATTTTGCAAATGCAAGAATAAAAAAAATCAAAACATAAAATGTTCATTAGGACTTAGCAATGTTCAACTCATATAAGATATTAGCATAACATAGAGTAAAAGAAAACACACACACATCCACAGGTAACGAGCATCAAAGAGATATGATGTGCCACAACCTCATGAGATCAGCATTTACTTTTAGCCCTGAAATGGCAGCTTGGACATATTGAAGCAATTCTTCTCGCTTTGCCTGTTGACAATATAATACTTAAAGGTTTTTATGCTATCGAGTATGTGATCCTAATCAATTAGCATTCGTATAAAATGCATATAAGTTCAATACTTTTACAAAGACAAATTTTTTATTTGAAGAGTAATTAATTAGAGACCACCTCAAGCACGAAAATGGATGAGATATTTATTTTTGACAGATGAGATGTTAATAGTGAAGGCCTTACAGGAAATTCAGTTTAACATGAATTTTAAATATTTTCTCTGGTTAACAAAAAGAAAAAAAAAAAACCAAAAGCACACTGTTAATGATTTACAATTCAAACAGACAAAATTGTAATCAATTTGAATGTTAAAGTTGAGGTGTATCACTTGTCCACACAATGCTAACATAGAACAGTGCCATTAACCATTGTTCCTAAATGAGAAGATGGGAAATTAAGTGACGACAAACATGAACAAGCATAGATCAAAGCATCTCTATCATTCTGATCTTTTTCTGGTCATTTATGTAATCACATCTAATATGATGTTTGGGTGATCTGAGTATATCCTTTGAAGACATTTTGGATGAAATATGGTTGAACTCAAGTATAAGTTATACTAGAAATTGAAAGTGTTAATAACAAAACAATAAAGATAAAGCTAAAACTAATCAAAATATCAAATAAACTAAATTAAATACTAGGGACCTAGACTTAAAATAATGACAAACTAGTTGTTGTCTTTTCTGTATCATTCTTATGTGTCCCTCATAGGATGCAAAACTAGGAGCATGGGTGAATATTAAGTTATTAACCACAAAAACTAATTATATAAGAAAATATTATATCATTACCAAGACTTCATCTTCATATCCAGCAAACGCTTTTGCCAAATCTTGTACACTGGCTAACAAGGCAGTGCGTTCCTCCTTTTCACCCTTAATACAGAGCCTGTTTAACAATACCATATCAAACCGAAAGGAGAACTGTAATCATACTATTGATTATATTTTAAGAAGTTAACTCAACTCCAGGTATAGCTCTTAATAGACATGTAGCTATGGGTGGGAACTCTTCTTTTTAGCAGTTAGGTATTGGCAATTAGTAGTAGTTCGGGGTAATATGTAGCACTTAATCCCCATATGCCAATAAGATTTTCTTCCCAAACAATATTTGGAAGCATAAATATAAACTAAAAGGAAATAAAGGTTAAAGTAGATAGCCAAAATTACCCATAGATCTCTGAAAGTAGTGAAACTTCTTCCTCATTTGGTGCTTCAAGAATCTGAGTCACACAAAAGAGTTAACCTGCGGTTAAGTTTCATAAATCAGCAATTATGAAAGCTATGGCATAGTGAACAGAATATTACTGAAAATATATATAATTTGTCAATAGTAATGCAATAACACATAGAATTGTCTTAAAAGGGAAATAAACTTGAATGAAGGATTCATTATTTTGCATACATCTCGTATATTAAACATACAATTATCAGTGAACTGTAACCATAATTCAATCTTACAGTAGAACAAGAACTCTCTTCCTTGCACAAAAACTAATATTGTAGAGATAACTATATAGGAACTCTCTTTTTAGGGTATGATTGGTTGGGAAGTTAAAAAGGGTTAAAATTTACCCAAATGAGGTTTATGTGCAAATTGTACATGAAACTCAACTACACATGAAATTCATTCGGGTAAACTTTATTCCCACTTTATCCCCCCCCCCCCCCCCAAATGAAACATACCCTCAGTTATCAACAAAAAAATTTAGGATATGTTTGGTTAGCACTTTTATTTTATATTTTCATTTTAGTATTTTCTATTTAATAATTTGTAAAAGAAAATGTGAAAACAATAAATTTATAGAAACCAATATGGGAAGTATGAAGTGAATATTGATTTGAATATTTGAATAATATGATTGCAAATTCATACAACAAAATACTATCTAAAACCTAATCCCCCTTGTAAAATACAAATCCTATACTGAATCAAGATTAGATAATTGGCTATCGCATTCATCTAACAGGCTAATACTAATAACAGAAAAGTTTAGCACTATTGAAGTTGTAGGCAACATCATGTTGCTTCAACTCACCATTGATAATGTTATACCCTCAAGAGCTTGACTTTGAAGAAAGACATCACGAAAATTTTTTGGTTCATCCACAATGTCAGGGTCTACATAATAAACCTGTCCATATTTATACACCATGAGCATGAATTACCATTTTAAAAATGAACAAAAAACGTTCAAAGAAGAAGAAGAAGAAGAGGAGGAGAATAGCTTGGTTGATTGTCTAAGATGTACAATGGCCTACACTAGGTGTGATTTCACTGATTTGTGCTGGAAGTCCGGGCATAGTTGTGTTCTCTTCTTGTTTCTTTTATGATCTTGAAGCTTTTAGTTATAATGTGTTTAAGACTTTTAGTGGTAATCATCGTCGTTTATTAGCAAGCAAAATGTTGTTTTTTTGGGTTTTTTAGGTGCTACTTTCTTTGGTTTTTGATAAGGCTTTGAGTAATATACATGACTATGTTTAGGTGTTCTTGTTTAGTTCTTGTCTCTATTGGAGCTATTCGTTTGTGGCAGAACCTTTTTTGGCTTTTTATATAGGGTTGGTTTTTGGGCTTAGTGCGCTGTTGTGTATCATCACTTAGGTGCTTGAGTGGGTAGTGAGGGATATGATAATGGGACTTGTTGCTGCATCTTTTTAGATATTGTGTATTATTTTGGCTTGCTCCTTTGTTTATTGAGCATGCCCATACCATCAATTTTAGAAAAACGACACACATACACACATATGGGAAATGAAATAATGCAAGAAAATATAATGTATGAGTGCAAAAAAGGGTTTCATAGAAGCAAACTGGCTTCACATGTTTCAAATAGCAATTCGCAATGCAACCGTGTCAAGGTCGGAATAGGCTCAAATTCAGGTTACAATCGCGGCACCATGATTGGATTTTAAATCACTAGATACTAAAGAGGGATATGAAATAATGCTAGTAAATTAAATACAATGCTAGAGTGGCAAAAATAAGATGAATTTGACAAACCAAAGTGGGGCTTATAGGTAACTCCTTAATTTCATCAGGAAGGAGATCGTTTGGATTGCTGCCAGCGAAGGCAGCAACAAGTCTCTCGATTTCTTTTAATGCAACCAGCCACCTCCTTAGCAATTGAACTCTCTCAACCCCTCTACATGATACAGAAACTTCTTCTAACCTTTTTACAGTGTGCCTAAAGCTTCGCATATTTTGAGCCACCTGTTCAACAAAAACAACCCTTTACATACAATATTTAAGAAAGAAGCAACAACTTTTCTGAAGATACTCTATTCTTTTTATCTGTTACTTTAGAATTTTGGTACATTGATATATCCACACTTAATGTATCCAGATGCAATTCATATCCAAATGAATGTACCAAACTTTTAAAATGACAGATAAAGAAGAACAAAATGAGTAATAACAGAACAAATCTAATCATGAATGAGAGAATTCTTGCATACTATGAGAATATTGCATGAATACAACGATAATGTAATACTTTGGACTATATCATTAGGCCAATAGATGAAATACAAAAATAAAACAAAATTAATAACTCGAATATCAATGAGTGAAAAACTACTGAAGTGACACTGCAAATAATTTGTATAATGCACTAATGTTGTATAATAAGGTGAGCACAAGTAAGGCAGTTATCAAAGTATAGTTCATAAAAATATAAAGCGGCATGCTCAATAAACTTTGGAGAAAATAGATAATATACACAATACCTTATTACACTATAGATGCAATGAAATGAATAGATTCAGAGCAGAGCTTTTTTCCATGTTCTAACTTGTAGACTACAAATTACTGGTTACTTTAATGAATAATCTTAACTGTTTTGCAAATAATATAGTTCATTTCAAATCTTTCCTTGAACTAGATTTGTAATGTAGAGATTTCTTGCAATGCAAGGTATCATTCCCAAGGTAGAAATTTTTATCCAAACCAAGAAATATTTTGTTTCCGTTTCAAATCACACACATCCCTCAATCATAATTGATTCCGTTAGGATCTCTATTAGCTCTTGAAGCTCCCATTTCAGGTTTTCAAGCAACTCCATTCCTAGAATTCGAAGTCGGAACTTCCGGTTAACCTAGGACACCCCATTCAAATCTAAACAAAATCAAAAATAAAATTAAAATCAAAATTTTGGAAAGAAAATGTGGTTTACCATGCGATCGTGGAAGACTCTGGCGCCGCCGACGACGGCGGTGGTTGCATGGAGCTTCATGGAGTCGGCATAGTTACGAAGGCTGCGTCTGATAGAGCTTTGGCCACCCGCTTCAACGGCTTTGTTCACCGCCGATCTTACCCACGCCATTCTTCTTCTTCTTCAGTCTCTTATATAAACAATAATCGTTATTATCATATGCTTTTTCCTCTTTTCATCGATTGTACATGCTTGTGTATATATATACATGTATCTACGTATATGTACATGTATATAAATACAGGATTTTTATGTCACGGATAAGGAAAGTGAATTAGGGGAAAGGAAAATAAGAAAAGAAGTGTATTGGGGGGGATTAGAAAAGAACGAATAAGTTAATAATGAAGTGGAAGTTAGTTACATTATTGTTTTTGAGATGCGAATGGAAATGAGAATGGGAATTAAGTGAATGGATGAAGTGTGGGAGAAAAAATGGCGAAAGGAGAAAGGAAGAAGTCAATAGTGCATCGGTGAACATTGATTGATGCCATTCACTTCGATTTCCTTGCCATCTGTTTCGCTTTCATCTTTTTTCAAAATCATGTGCTGATTTTCAATTTGTCCAGCTTATTTATGATGAATTTAATTTTGGTTTACTGAAAATTGTTTACATCACTGACATTGTTGGTCAAAAATCTACCAAACATGCAAAAAAATAAAAAGCTTTCAAAAATTTATCGTCGTTATAAGAGCACCTCTAATGATAACTTTAATCAGTAATTCAGTATTGATTTATGACCTATTTGTCACAAAAATAATTTAATATAAATTTTTGTATCATAAAAATTAAATAAAAACTAAAAAAAGGGACGAATTTTAGTCCTTATTAATGGTATTTAAAATTGAACAAAACCAATAAATCGAACAAAAAACCAGAAAAAAAAAAGAACACTCTTTCTAATTTGGGTCATGTATCCAAAACCTAACTATATTTTTTCATCACATATGATTAGTTAATTTGTTAACTTTACACAGATGAATTATTTGAAGAGAGATTTGATCGGATCCTAGTTGGTACAGCGTGACAAAATAGATCTTCTATTGCTGCTGTCTTGCGATTATGTGAATCTGGTTCTAATCCGGTGGTAGAACGCTCTGACATAACGAAACAAAAAATAGATATTGAAATAAATTTTAGTATTTTATTTAGTATAAAATAAGAGATAAAAATTAAAATAAAAATAAAATTTTAATTTAACTTACACATATAGAATAAAATTAAAATTAATTAATTAAAATAAAAATATTTTAAGTATAAAATATTATTAAAATTTTAGTATTTATCTCTAAAAATTTTATTTTCTTGTGTCTTCATTTTTTAGTGTTATTGAAATAGTGAAATTTTGAAAATAAAAATTTTAGTATTAATCTCTAAATTAACAAATATAATATTGAATCTCAATTTCTTATTTTATGTCTCAATACCTCAAAACAAACGCTACCTTAAATACGCTTTAAATTCCAAGAACGGTGTTGCTCTACTAGGGAGGTTGGAAGCTTTGCTCTACTAGGGAGGTTGGAAGCTTATAGAGGAGGTTTGGAGGGAGAGAGTAGACCGGTCAGCTATGATGAGTTTGGAAAACTCTAAATTAAATTAATGATGATCAAACATTATTAACAGCAAAATTATTAATCTAATTTTGATTCATATATGTTAATTAATTAATTTTGCTGCATAGGTATAAAATGGGCCGAAAATAAAATTCTGGTGCAAGCCCAATTCAGCTTTGGTGTTAGTATATTATGATCATATGTGGCTGAAACCATTGGGTCGAAATAAAAATGTTGCTAGCCCAATGATTAATATATTCAGCATTAATATGAAGTTAGCTTCCTGTGGGTGAATGGAAAATAAATAATTTGGGCCAGCTTTACTCATTAATGATACAAGCCCAATTAGTTTGAATAAATCAAACTTTTATTGGGTCAGATTAAGCTTTATTGCTACAAAGCCCAATCTCAATTTTGATGAATGCTTCCATGCATGATCCGAATCCAAAATGCATTAGGAAAGCAAATGTTATCACTTGCCTCATGCTTTCCAACGGATTTCACTCTTATCTTTGGGATGGATTTCAAATTTAATTTAAGCATTGGGAACATAAGTAAGTGAGAGAAGATTGATTTGATAGCTATGATAGCTATGCACGCCTCTCAGCAAAGGGAAGTAAAAGCAAGCTATTTTCATTTAATTTGTTTAATCACTTTGAATTGCTTTTCTTCAGATTCTCTCTTCTCTCTCATCTCTTTCTTCTTTTTTGGTCCTTGCTCAGGAAACAATGGAAGCTATGTTCATCTATCAGGAAAAAGAAGAAGTTGCATGCATCAAGACCATCAAGCTAATGATGGCAAAAAAAACACGAAAAAGAAAAGTATGTAGTGGCTGAGATTTTCACCAAATATGGTTAGATTTGGTGAGGTAATCTCGAGCTCTTCATGCTCAAAAAAGGAAGATGAAGATTCAGCCAGCAAGGGAGATTCTTGAAGCATGGCTTGTCTTTGATTCTGCTCAACCACCACAGGAAGTAGCTAGAGTGGCGAAGTGATGGTTGAGGCAGAGATTGAAGCAGATGAAGTCATCATCATCATGAAGCATCAAGGGCCAGAAATCCATCTTGGAGAGCAAGCCAAGATGGAGAGCTCGGATTGATGAAGAGTGATGATCAAGAAAGGACTAAAGGTAATTGCATGTTGGGTTTTGCATGGTTATCTCTTCTCTCTCTATGTGGCCGAACCGATTCTGTTTCTTGAAGGAGGAAGAAGTTGGTTTCGGTGTTGGCTTCAAGTGTGGAGGTTTCTCTCTTCTTTAAAAAGAGAGAATAGCCACTGTTTGAAGTAAGGAGAAAATTTGAGAGTGCAAGGCACAGAGTTCTTAGAGCTACCTGAGCTAACAGTTTTCTCTTCTCCTTCAATGTATTCTGTTTTGTAATTTTTCTGTTTAATTTTGTCATGTCTTGAGTCTCATGGAAAAAAGGCAAACAGTGAGGTTTGTATGAAAAATCCATAGAGCGGAAAAAGGCAGAGAGTGCAAAATTAAAAGAAAAAGCCATAGATGTCTTAGAGTTTCTTTGTTCATCTATGTTGTGTTTCTTGATTCTGTGGGAATCCCCTTGTAAGTTGGGTTAGCACTTTACAAGTTGTAATCAGATTGATTATAGTGAAATTCCATCATGTTTGTGATGGAGACTGGATGTAGGCTGCACTGCACTTAGCAGCTGAACCAGGATATATCTGGTGTAATCTTCTTCTCCTTTCTACTCCATTTCTGTTTCTACTACACAGGAGCAAAATCCAAAATTATCTCGTGCCAAGTGACGAGACAAAAAGAAAAGTCTCGTGGCTAAGGACGAGACAAAAGAAAAAGTCTCGTGTGCAGTGATGAGATAAAAAGACTAAAAGTTTCCAAAATTAATCCAATAAGTCAGCAAGTGCAATCAAGCAAAAAGGGGGCTAAGATTCAACCCCCCCTTCTCTTAGCCACTGAAACCATCAATTGGTATCAGAGCTTGGTCTCAAAGAGATCAAACTTTGCAGCTTGGAGTAAAGATCCTCATGGCGGAAAACAGTGGCGCAAATGTGGTGTCTTACAATCTGACTGAAGGTCAATCAAGCAACAGACCTCCCCTTTTCAATGGGAAAAATTATACCTATTGGAAGGAGAGGATGAAGATATTTGTACAAGCAGTGGATTACAGACTTTGGAAGATTATCCTTGAAGGGCCTTAATTTCCAACTACCACAAGTGCTGAAGGAGTAGTCTCTCTCAAACCAGAAGCAAGATGGACCGAGGAAGATAGGAAGAAGGTAGAGTTAAATGCAAAGGCAGTAAACCTACTCAACTGTGCTATCAGCTTTGAGGAATACCGACGAGTATCACGATGTACAACGGTAAAGGAAATCTGGGACAAGCTACAAATCACTCATGAAGGAACCACCATTGTAAAGAAAGCTCGGACAGACATGTTGAATAAAGGATATGAAATGTTTGCAATGAAGGAAGGAGAATCCATTGATGAACTGTTTGAACGGTTCAACTCCATCATTGTTGGCTTGGATGCTCTTGGAACTACACATTCAGAATCTGTGCTAGTGAGAAGAGTGTTGAGATGTCTTACAAAAGAGTGGGAGACAAAATCTTTAATTATTTCTGAGAGTAGTAGCTTAGACTCCATGACACTTGATGATTTGAGAGGAAATCTACTTGCTTTTGAAAACTCCTATTTGAAAAAAGATTCAAAAAAGAAAGGAATTACTTTTTCTTCTGTGACTAACCCTCTGGATGATGAATCCAGTGATAACTCTTCTGAAAATGAGTTTGTGTTGTTTGCAAAAAAATTCAGGAAAATGATGAAACTCAAAGACAAAGGCAGCAGCTCAAGGAGGATGAAGAAAGACCTTAGCAAAGTAATCTGTTACAATTGCAAGGAAATGGGGCATTTCAAATCTGATTGTCCCAAGTTAAAGAAGGAGGAAAAGCCGAAAAAGGGAAAGAAGAAGGGACTGATGGCTTCATGAGAAGATTTGGAAAATGACTCAGATGATGATGATGAAGAATCTGAGACTAAGTCATAGCCTTGTCTCATGACAAATGATGTAGATCAGGTATTCTTTCAAAACCCTGACACTGAAGACCTTCATCTTATGATAGATCACCTCTCTGAAAAAATAAGATATTTTCTAACTGATAATCAAGATCTTGAACAACAAAATTTCATTCTTAAAGCTGAAAATGATTTTCTCAAAGAAAAACTAAGAGAGGCCGAAACTGCTTGTGATATTGTGGAAGAAAATAAGCAGTTGAAAGCTCAACTTAGAAGTTGTGAAAGTGATCACTCGATAGTTACGTATGTAAATTGTTTTAAGGAAAATGAAGAGTTGCTGGAGAAGGTTAAAAATCTTGAAAATGACTTAGCCAAATTTACTCTCAGTTCTGAAAATCTAAATCAAATCTTGGCTAGTCAAAGACCACTTTTTGATAAAGCTGGATTGGGATTTTATAAATCTGATAAGAAACTCTCTTTTAAAGAAAAACCTTCTTCATCCAATGACACAAGGTATCAAGATCCCACCTACTTTAACAAAACAGCAACTCCAAGGTTTTGTAGATTATGTAACCGAAGTGGTCATTTTCCAGTTCATTGTTTCTTTAGTGAAAGAATGATAGATGATAAAGTTTACAGAGTTGTTTTTTGATTACAATGATTTGGGACATAAGAGATGGTTTAACGTGAAAGGATCCAAGAAAATTTGGATACCTAAGGTCACTTGAGCTTATTTTGTAGGTATGCCTAGCATCCAAGAAGAAAGAAAATATGTGGTACATGGATAGCGGATGCTCTAGGCATATGACCGGAAAGACAACCTTCTTCATAAAGCTTGATGAATATGATGGAGGACTTGTCACTTTCGGTGATGATGCAAAAGAAAAAATAGTGGCTGTTGGGAAAGTGGATAAAAATCTCTCATCTTGTATAAATGATGTCCTTCTTATACATGGCTTGAAACATAATTTACTTAGTGTTAGTCAATTATGTGATTTGGGTTTTGAAGTTATTTTTAAGAAGTTTGTTTGCTTAGTTGTTTGTGAGAAAAGTGGAGATGTTCTTTTTGAAGCTAAAAGATGTAACAATGTGTATGGATTAACTCTTGAGGATTTAAAGGAACAAAATGTAACATGCTTTACCTCTCTTGAATCTAAAAAATGGCTTTGGCATAGAAAGTTGGGCCATGCAAGCATGTACCAAATTTCTAAGCTAGTTAAAAAGAATTTGGTTAGAGGAATTCCAAATATCAAGTTTGATAAGGATCTTACTTGTGATGCTTGTCAATTGGGAAAACAAGTAAAATCTTCTTTTAAGTCAAAAGATGGAATCTCACCAAAAGGCCATTGGAGATGTTACATATTGATCTTTTTGGTCCTACTAGAACTCAAAGTTTAGGAGGTAAACACTATGGTCTTATGGTGGTAGACGATTACTCTAGATTTGGTTGGGTACTTTTTCTTGCTCATAAGAATGATGCATTTTATGCTTTCTCCACCCTTTGCAAGAAAATTCAAAATGAAAAAGATTTGAAAATTGCTCATTTGAGAAGTGATCATGGAAGAGAATTTGAAAATCAAGACTTTGAAAAATTTTTTGATGACTTAGGAATTTCTCATAACTTTTCATGCCCTAGAACCCCCCAACAAAATGGGGTGGTTGAAAGAAGGAATCGAAGCCTTCAAGAAATGACTAGGGCTATGCTATGTGAGAATGAAATTCCTAAATTTTTATGGGCTGAAGCTGTGAACACAACATGCTATATTTTGAATAGAACAATCATAAGAAAAAGGTTAAAGAAGACTCCTTATGAGCTATGGAAAGGAACCCCTCTAAATCTTAAATACTTTCATGTTTTTGGATGCAAATGTTTTATGCTTAACAATAAGGAAAACCTTGGAAAATTTGATCCAAAATCCTATGAAGGGATGTTTGTTGGATATTCCACCACAAGCAACGCCTATAGAGTTTATCTAAAAGAGCATAGAACCATAGAGGAATCCATACATGTTACTTTTTGTGATTCTAACTTAATTCCCAATACTGTGATAGAAAATGATTCAGATTGTGAAGAAGATGGAACAAGTAAAGAAAAACCCAAATCTGTGCAAAATGAAGAATCTGTCAGCCCAGTTTTGTCTCGTCAGATTGAAGGAGACATTTCCATTTTGTCTCCTGAGCAAGCACGAGCAACTGAAACAGTGAGACCACCAGAAGCTCATCAAAGCTCTACACCTGTCCGAAAGCCTAGGGAATGGAAGTCTATGAGGGGTTATCCTCATGACTTCATCATTGGTGATCCCTCTCAAGGAATAACAACAAGATCCTCCACCAAAAGGCAAACCGAACCTAGCAACTTTGCTCTCTTGTCACAAATGGAGCCCAACAATGTCAAACAAGCTCTTGAAGATCCATCATGGGTCAAGGCCATGCAAGAGGAGCTTGCTCAATTTGACAAAAATGAGGTTTGGACACTAGTACCTCATCCGAATAGTAAAAAGGTAACGGGTACTAAGTGGGTGTTTAAAAATAAACTTGGTGAGGATGGACAAGTTGTTCGTAACAAGGCTAGATTAGTGGCCAAGGTTACGATCAAGAAGAGGGTATTGATTTTGATGAGTCTTTTGCTCCGGTAGCTAGAATGGAAGCAATTAGGTTGCTTCTTGCCTATGCTGCCCATAAAGGTTTCAAAATATTTCAAATGGATGTTAAATGTGCTTTCCTTAATGGATTATTGATAGAGAAGTTTATGTGGCTCTACCCCCCGGTTTTGAACATAAAGATTTTCCAAATTATGTTTTCAAACTTTCAAAGGCTCTTTATGGTCTTAGGCAAGCTCCAAGAGCTTTGTATGAGAGGCTTAGTGCCTTCTTGTTGGAAAACCATTTTCAAACGGGTACCACCGACACTACTTTATTTATTAAAGCATCTAATGATGATATACTTCTTGTTCAAGTCTATGTGGATGACATTGTGTTTGGATCGGCCAATGAGTCCTTGTGTGAAGAGTTTGGAAAACTCATGACTAGTGAGTTTGAAATGAGTTTAATGGGAGAGCTAACTTTCTTTCTTGGCCTCCAAATTAAACAAACTCCTAGTGGAACTTTTATTCACCAAGGCAAGTATGCAAAAGAATTGATAAAGAAATTTGGGCTATAAAATTCCAAACCAATGGGAATACCAATGCATCCTAACACTAAACTTGAAAAGGATGATGATGGCCTAGATGTGGATGAGACACGGTATAGGGGAATGATCGGCTCACTAATGTATCTTACTTCCTCTAGACCAGATATTGTTCAAAGTGTGGGTGTATGTTCAAGATTTCAATCTCAACCAAAAGAATCCCATTTATCGGCCGTTAAACGCATCATTAGATATATTAAGGGAACATGTGATTATGGTTTATGGTATCCTAAATCTGATGATTTTTGTGCAGTAGGGTTTTGTGATACAGATTATGCGGGAGATAGAGTGGATAGAAGGAGCACTTCCGGCATGTGTTGCTTCCTTGGAAGCTCACTCAACATGTGGTCAAGCAAAAAAAAGCCACAGTGGCTCTATCCACAGCTGAAGCAGAATATATTTCTGCATCTGCATGTTGCTCTCAATTAATTTGATTAAAAACACAATTGAAAGATTACAAATTAAAAATCAATAGTATACCCTTATTTTGTGATAATATGAGTGCTATAAACATTTCAAAAAATCCTGTTCTGCACTCAAGAACTAAGCACATTGAGATAAAATATCATTTCATTAGAGAACATGTGCAAAAGGGTACTATTGATATAATTTATACGCTTTTTGGCATTGTTTTTAGCATGTTTTTAGTATATTTTAGTTAGTTTTTAGTATATTTTTATTAGTTTTTAGTTAAAATTCACTTTTCTGGACTTTACTATGAGTTTGTGTGTTTTTCTGTGATTTCAGGTATTTTCTGGCTGAAATTGAGGGTCCTGAGCAAAAATCTGATTCAGAGACTGAAAAGGACTGCAGATGCTGTTGGATTCTGACCTCCCTGCACTCGAAGTGGATTTTCTGGAGCTACAGAAGCCCAATTGGCGCGCTCTCAACGGCGTTGGAAAGTAGACATCCTGGACTTTCCAGCAATGTATAATAGTCCATACTTTGCCCGAGATTTGATGGCCCAAACCGGCGTGGCAAATCAGCCTCAGAATTTCCAGCGTTTAACGCTGGAACTGGCATAAAACTTGGAGTTAAACGCCCAAACTGGCATGAAAGCTGGCGTTTAACTCCAGAAAAAGTCTCTACAAATGAAAGCTTCAATGCTCAGCCCAAGCACACACTAAGTGGACCCAGAAGTGGATTTTTATGTCATTTACTCATTTCTGTATACCCTAGGTTACTAGTTCACTATTAATAGGATCTTTTGACATTGTATCTGTACCTCATGACACTTTACACGTTTCTTTGTGTACTTCCTACGGCATGAGTCTCTAAACCCCATGGTTGGGGGTGAGGAGCTCTGCTGTGTCTTGATGGATTAATGCAATTACTACTGTTTTTTATTCAATTATGCTTGCTTCCATTCTAAGATATTACTTGTTCTTAAACTGGATGAATGTGATGATCCGTGACACTCATCATCATTCTCAACTATGAACGTGTGCCTGACAACCACCTCCGTTCTACCTTAGATTAAGTAGATATCTCTTGGATTCTTTAATCAGAATCTTCGTGGTATAAGCTAGAACTGATGGCGGCATTCAAGAGAATCTGGAAGGTCTAAACCTTGTCTGTGGTATTCTAAGTAGGATTCAATGATTGAATGACTGTGACGAGCTTCAAACTCCTGAGGGCAGGGCGTTAGTGACAGACGCAAAAGAATCACTGGATTCTATTCCGGCCTGATTGAGAACCGACAGATGGATAGCCGTGCCGTGACAGGGTGCGTTGAACATTTCCACTGAGAGGATGGGAGGTAGCCACTGACAACGGTGAAACCCTTGCATACAGCTTGCCATGGAAGGAGCCTTGCGTGCTTGAAGAAGAAGACAGTAGGAAAGCAGAGATTCAGAAGATGGAGCATCTCCAAAACCTCAACCTGTTCCCCATTACTGGAGAACAAGTACTTATTTTATGTTCTTTTACTTTTCACAATCAACCTTGATAATTATTGATATCCTGACTAAGATTTACAAGATAACCATAGTTTGCTTCAAGCCGACAATCTCCGTGGGATCGACCCTTACTCACGTAAGGTATTACTTGGACGACCCAGTGCACTTGCTGGTTAGTTGTGCGGGATTGCAAAGTGTGATTGCAATTTCGTGCACCAAGTTTTTGGCGCCGTTGCCGGAGATTGTTCGAGTTTGGACAACAGACGGCTTATCTTGTTGCTTAGATTAGGACTGCTTTGTTTTCGTCAGTTTAGAGTCTTTTAGTTGAGTCTAGTTTCATATTTTAAGTTTGGTGTCAATTGCATGCTTTTGTTTTTCTTTTAATTTTCGAATTTGGATGTCTTTAGCCCCTTTTTGATCCGTAAAAATTCTAAGTTTGGTGTCCTCTTGGTGTTTTTCCTTTAAAATTTTCGAAAACTTGTGTTTGATTTTCTAAAAATTTTAAGTTTGGTGTCATTTTGTTGTTTTTCTCTTTCCTCATTTCAAAAATCAAATCTTTTTCATAAAAATTTTTCAATCATATCTTTCTAATTGCTAATCTCAAAATCTTTTTAATTAACTAATTGATTCAGTTTTCAATTTGCTTTGATCTTATTTTCTTTTAATTTTCGAATTTTTATTTTATTTTCCTTTTGTTTTTATTTTATTTTTCATTTAATTCAAAAAAAATATATTTTTATCTATTTGCAATCCATATCATTTCCCTTTATCCATTATGGACCTAAGTGGGATTGATCAGTCCAGAAGGACTCTGGGGTCATATGCTAACCCCATTACAGCTGCATATGGGAGTAGTATCTGTACACCTCCCATCAAAGCAAGCAGCTTTGAGCTAAACCCTCAACTCATTATCATAGTGCAGCAAAATTGCCAGTATTCCGGTCTTCCTCAGGAAGAGCCTACTGAGTTTCTGGCACAGTTCTTACAAATTGCTGACACAGTACGTGATAAAGAGGTGGATCAGGATGTCTACAGACTATTACTGTTTCCATTTGCTGTAAAAGATCAAGCTAAGAGGTGGTTGAATAACCAACCTACAGCAAGCATAAAGACATGGAAACAGTTATCAGACAAATTCCTGAATCACTTTTACCCTCCAAAGAGGATGACACAGTTAAGGCTGGACATCCAAGGCTTTAAACAAGAGGATAATGAATCCCTTTATAATGCCTGGGAGAGGTATAGAGGTATGCTAAGAAAATGCCCCTCTGAAATGTTTTCAGAGTGGGTACAGTTAGACATCTTCTACTATGGGCTTACAGAAAAAGCTCAGATGTCTTTAGACCACTCAGCTGGTGGATCTATACACATGAGGAAGACAATTGAGGAGGCTCAAGAGCTTATAGACACTGTTGCTAGAAATCAATATTTGTACTCTAGCAATGAGTTCTCCCCAAAAGAGGAAGTCATGGCAGTAGCCACTGATCCCAATCCTCAAGAACAGATGATTGAGCTTAATCAACAATTGCTCCTGATGACAGAACAGTTAGTAGAATTTAAAGAGATGCTCCACGAAACTAAAGTTGCTAACAAGAATATAGAACTGCAGTTGAATCAAGCAAAACAGCAAATATCTAAATAGATAACAGAAGAATGTCAAGCAGTTCAACTGAGGAGTGGGAAGACATTGAATAACACTGCTCAAAAGAGCAAAAAGCCAAATAAGGAACAATTGACAGAGGATAACCAAACCACTGTTTAAAATCCCTCTGAGGACAGTAAGAGCCCAGAGAGGAACACTTTTGGTGTTCAAACGCCAGAAAAGGGGAGAAAGCTGGCGTTAAACGCCCATTCCCTGCCCAGTTCTGGCGTTTAAACGCCAGAGAAGGGAGAGAAGTTGGCGTTAAACGCCCAATCTTCACCCAATTCTGGCGTTCAGACGCCAAGAGAGGATCAGACACCTGAGAGTGCTGACAGTAATCCCTCTAAAGAGGCTTCTTCAACCATTTCTGTAAGGAATAAACCTGCAGAATCTAAGGTTGAAGAATATAAAGCCAAGATGCCTTATCCTCAGAAACTCCGCCAAGCAGAACAGGAAAAGCAATTTGCCCGCTTTGCAGACTATCTAAGGACTCTTGAAATAAAGATTCCGTTTGCAGAGGCACTTGAGCAAATACCTTCTTATGCTAAGTTCATGAAAGAAATCTTAAGTCATAAGAAGGATTGGAGAGAAACTGAAAAAGTATTTCTCACTGAAGAATGCAGTGCAGTCATCTTGAAAAGCTTACCAGAAAAGCTTTAAGATCCAGGGAGCTTTATGATACCATGCACATTAGAAGGCGCTTGCACTAAGACAGCCTTATGTGATCTTGGAGCAAGTATCAATCTAATACCTGCATCCACTATCAGAAAGCTTGGGTTGACTGAAGAAGTCAAACCAACCCGGATATGCCTCCAACTTGCTGATGGCTCCATTAAACACCCATCAGGCATAATAGAGGACATGATTGTCAAGGTTGGGCCATTCGCCTTTCCAACTGACTTTGTGGTGCTAGAAATGGAGGAGCACAAGAGTGCAACTCTCATTCTAGGAAGACTTTTCCTAGCAACTGGACGAACTCTTATTGATGTACAAAAAGGGGAAGTAACCCTGAGAGTCAATGAGGATGAGTTCAAGTTGAATGCTGTAAAAGCTATGCAGCATCCAGACACACGAAATGACTGTATGGGCGCTGACATTATTGACTCTCTGGTAGAAGAGATCAATATGACTGAAAGCCTAGAATCAGAGCTTGAGGACATCTTCAAGGATGCTCAACCTGATCAAGAAGAACCAGAGGAAACAAAGGAATTTTCGGAAATTCCTCAAGAGGAGGATAAGCCTCCCAAACCTGAACTCAAACCACTACCACCATCCCTGAAGTATGCATTTCTGGGAGAGGGTGACACTTTTCCAGCGATTATAAGCTCTGCTTTAAATCCACAGGAAGAGGAAGCACTGATTCAAGTGCTAAGGACACATAAGACAGCTCTTGGGTGGTCCATAAGTGATCTTAAGGGCATTAGCCCAGCTAGATGCATGCACAAGATCCTGTTGGAGGATAATGCCAAACCAGTGGTCCAACCACAGAGGAGGCTAAATCCAGCCATGAAGGAGGTGGTGCAGAAAGAGGTCACTAAATTACTAGAGGCTGGGATTATTTATCCTATTTCTGATAGCCCCTGGGTGAGCCCTGTACAAGTTGTCCCCAAGAAGGGAGGCATGACAATGGTTCATAATGAAAAAAATGAACTGGTTCCTACAAGAACAGTCACAGGGTGGCGTATGTGTATTGATTACAGAAGGCTCAATACAGCCACCAGAAAGGATCATTTTCCTTTACCATTCATAGACCAAATGCTAGAAAGACTAGCTGGTCATGATTATTACTGCTTTTTGGATGGCTATTCAGGTTACAACCAAATTGCAGTAGATCCTCAGGACCAAGAGAAAACAGCATTTACTTGCCCTTCTGGCGTGTTTGCCTACAGGAGGATGCCTTTTGGTCTGTGTAATGCTCCTGCAACCTTTCAAAGATGCATGTTATCCATCTTCTCTGATATGGTGGAGAAATTCCTGGAAGTCTTCATGGATGACTTCTCAGTATATGGAGACTCATTCAGCTCCTGTCTTAACCACCTAGCACTTGTCCTGAAAAGGTGCCAAGAGACTAACCTGGTTTTAAACTGGGAGAAATGTCACTTTATGGTGACTGAAGGAATTGTCCTTGGACACAAAATTTCAAGCAGGGGAATAGAGGTGGATAAGGCAAAGGTAGAGGTAATTGAAAATTACCACCACCTGCCAATGTTAAGGCAATCAGAAGCTTTCTGGGGCATGCAGGATTCTACAGAAGGTTTATAAAGGATTTTTCGAAAATTGCAAAACCTTTGAGTAACCTGCTAGCTGCTGACACACCATTTGTGTTTGACACACAATGTCTGCATGCATTTGAGACCCTGAAAGCTAAGCTGGTCACAGCACCAGTCATCTCTGCACCCGATTGGACATTGCCATTTGAACTAATGTGTGATGCCAGTGACCACGCCATTGGTGCAGTGTTGGGACAGAGGCATAACAAGCTTCTGCACGTCATTTATTATGCCAGCCGTGTTCTAAATGATGCACAGAAGAATTACACAACCACAGAAAAAGAGTTACTTGCAGTGGTCTATGCCATTGACAAGTTTAGATCCTATCTAGTGGGATCCAAAGTGGTTGTGTACACTGACCATGCTGCTCTTAAATACTTACTCACAAAGCAGGATTCAAAACCCAGGCTAATAAGATGGGTGTTGCTTCTGCAAGAGTTTGATATAGAAATAAGAGACAGAAAAGGGACAGAGAACCAGGTAGCTGATCATCTGTCCCAAATAGAACCAGTAGCTGGGGCGTCCCTCCCTTCTACTGAGATTTCTGAGACTTTCCCAGATGAGCAACTCTTTGCCATTCAGGAAGCTCCATGGTTTGTAGATATTGCAAACTATAAAGCTGTGAGGTTCATACCCCAGGAGTACAGCAGAGTGCAAAGAAAGAAATTAATTTCAGATGCCAAGTACTACCTATGGGATGAGCCATATCTCTTTAAGAGATGTGCAGACGGAATGATCCGCAGATGTGTACCCAGAGAAGAAGCACAGAGGATCCTATGGCACTGCCATGGATCACAGTATGGAGCACATTTTGGAAGTGAGCGAACAGCCACTAAAGTCCTCCAATGTGGCTTCTATTGGCCTACTCTCTATAAAGATGCCTGAGAGTTTGTGCGTAACTGTGACAGTTGCCAAAGAGCTGGTAACTTGCCTCACGGATATGCCATGCCTCAACAAGGGATATTAGAGATAGAATTGTTTGATGTATGGGGAATTGACTTCATGGGTCCATTCCCACCATCATACTCAAACACTTACATTTTGGTAGCAGTGGACTATGTATCTAAGTGGGTAGAAGCAATTGCTACACCCACTAATGATACCAAGACCGTGCTGAAATTCCTCCAGAAACACATCTTCAGCAGATTTGGTGTTCCCAGAGTACTAATCAGTGACGGGGGTACTCATTTCTGCAATAGACAGCTATACTCTGCTATGGTCAGATATGGAATTAGCCACAAAGTGGCAACTCCGTATCATCCACAGACAAATGGGCAAGCTGAAGTCTCTAACAGAGAGCTAAAAAGAATCCTAGAATGGACTGTGATAGCCCGAAGAAAGGATTGGGCAAAGAGTTTGGATGATGCTCTGTGGGCATACAGAACAGCATTCAAGACTCCAATAGGAACCTCTCCATACCAACTGGTGTATGGGGAGGCCTGTCATCTGCCCGTGGAACTGGAACATAAAGCCTACTGGGCAACCAGGTTCCTAAACATGGATGCTCAATTAGCTGGTGAAAAAAGATTGCTCCAGCTAAATGAGCTAGAGGAATTCAGACTCAATGCCTTTGAAAATGCAAAAATTTATAAGGAAAAGGCAAAGAAGTGGCATGACAAGAAGTTGTCATCCAGAGTCTTTGAGCCAGGACAAAAAGTTCTGCTCTTCAACTCTAGGCTCAGATTGTTTCCAGGAAAACTTAAGTCCCGGTGGAGGGGTCCGTATGTGATTACAGGAGTGTCACCATATGGATATGTTGAGCTTCAGGATATTGATTCTGACAAAAAGTTCATTGTTAATGGACAGAGAATCAAGCATTATCTTGAAAGCAATATTGAGCAGGAATGCTCAAAACTGGGCTGGAATGATCCTCAGTAAAGGTCCAGCTAACGACAATAAAGAAGCGCTTGCTGGGAGGCAACCCAGTCATTAGCAGGTTATATGTTTTGTTTCTACAGAGGCAAGTATCAAAAATGAAGGAATTCACAGAGTTACAGAAGGATTTGGTGCAAAAAGCAGAGAAGCAGAGCTTACTGGCGAAAAAATGCCAGTAAGGGGCATTTTGGGCGTTAAACGCCAGAATGGGCACCATTCTAGGCGTTTAACGCCAGTAAAGGTGCCATTTTGGGCGTTAAATGCCAGAATGGGCACCATTCTGGGCGTTTAACGCCAGGTGTGCAGCATCTTGGGCGTTTAGCAAAACGCCCAGTGATAAAGGGAATCCTGGCGTTTAACGCCAGCCAGGGCACCTGGCTGGGCGTTAAACGCCCACATTGGCTAACAAATGGGCGTTAAACGCCAGAATGGATACCATTCTGGGCGTTTAACGCCAGAAAGGTGGGGGACCAAGATTTTGCTTTCCAATCAAATTTTTTTCAAACTTTCCTTTTTTTGACCCATACTTTTCTACATAAACACATTTCAACCTTTCATCATTCACCTTCAAATCTTCAAAAATCAAAATCATTCTTCAAATCTCTCAAATCAATCCCAAATCTTATTCAAAAACTCACCAATCTCTCAAAATCTCTTCACATCTTCTCAAATCTCCTTCCAATTTTTCGAAATCTCTTCTTCCCCCTTATATATAGACGTTCGGCCTCACCATTCCCCACACCATTCGAATTTGCTCTTCTCCTCTCTCTCCTCCTTCCTTTCTTTTGCTTGAGGACAAGCAAACCTCTAAGTTTGGTGTGCTTTTCCGTGATCACTGAGCCAAGATTCATCAAGATCATGGCTCCTAAGGGAAAACAAACCAATTTAAGAGGAAAGAAAGAGAATAATCCGAAGAATCTTTGGAATCAAGAGAAGTTCTTAACCAAAGAACATGAAGACCATTATCACAAAATAATGGGTCTGAGGTCAGTGATCCCGGAAGTTAAATTTGATCTGAAAGAAGATGAATATCCGGGGATCCAAGAGCAAATTCGAAACAGAGGATGGGAAATTCTAACCAATCCTGAGATAAAGGTTGGAAGAAATATGGTTCAGGAATTCTACTCAAATCTGTGGCTAACAGATAAGCAGAGAATGACTGGAACTGCCTACCATACCTACAGAACCATGGTCAGAGGGAAAGTTATGTACTTCCATCTCGACAAAATAAGAGAAATCTTTAAATTGCCTCAACTGCAGGATGATCCTGATTCCTTTAATAGGAGAATGGTGAGAGCAGATAAAGGGTTGGATCAAGTTCTAGAGGACATATGCCTCCCTGGAACTAAGTGGATAACCAATTCAAAGGGTGTCCCAAACCAACTCAAGAGGGGAGACCTCAAACCAATTGCAAGAGGTTGGCTAGACTTTATTCTGCGTTCCATACTGCCCACTAGCAACCGTTCTGAGGTCACTATCAAGAGAGCAGTGATGATTCATTGCATTATGCTTGGAAAAGAAGTGGAGGTTCATCATGTGATTGCTTGTGAGATCTACACAATTGCAAATAAGAATTCCACTGAAGCCAAATTGGCTTACCCAAGCTTGATCACCTTGCTCTGTAAAGAGGCTGGGGTAAAGATGGGAGTAGATGAATTCATACCCATTGAACATCCAATCACCAAGAAGTCAATGGAAGGACAAGTGCAAGACAACTCTATCAAAAGGAGGGCGCAGGAGTTCCTCCCTGAATTTCCTGAAATTGGCTACTGGGCCAGCCTAGAAGCATCTATCACCAAGTTGCAAGAAACTATGGAGCAACTTAAGGAAGAACAGCAGAATCAGAACTGCATGCTCTGCAAATTGCTGAAGGAACAAGAGAAGCAGGGGCGTGAACTTCAAGAACTGAAACGCCAAAAATTCTCCCCTCAATTTGAGGGAGCATCCACTTCTCAAAATCAAGGTTGTTGAGTCCTAACTCTGTGAAAACATCTATCATTAGGAGCCTATTTAATTTTTTTTGTTTTTTGTTTTCTATTTTAGTATCATCTTATATCTATTTTTGAGTCTTGTGCTTAATTCATAATTAATAAAATTTAAAATTCATGTCTTAAAGCTATGAATGTCCTATGAGTCCATCACCTCTCTTAAATGAAAAGTGCTCTAATCACAAAAGAACAAGAAGTACAGGATTTCGAATTTATCTTTGAAACTAGTTGAATTAGTTTGATGTGGTGACAATACTCTTTGTTTTCCAAATGAATGATTGAACAGTGCATATGTCTTTTGAATTTGTTGTTTTGAGAATGTTAAAATTGTTGGCTCTTGAAAGAATGAGAGAAAAAGAGAACTGTTATTGAGGATCTGAAAAATCATCAAATTGATTCTTGAAGCAAGAAAAAGTAGTGATTCAAAAAAAAAAACAAAATGAAAAAAAAAGAAAGAAAAGAAAGAAATAAAGTTGTGATCCAAGGCAAAAAAAGAGTGTGCTTAAGAACCCTGGACACCTCTAATTGGGGACTCTAGCAAAGCTAGGTCACAATCTGAAAAGGTTCACCCAAGTATGTGTCTGTGGCATGTATGTATCCGGTGGTAATACTGGAAGACAGAGTGCTTTGGGCCACAGCCAAGACTCATACACTAGCTATGTTCAAGAATCATTATACTTAACTAGGAGAATCAATAACACTATCTGAGTTCTGAGTTACTATAGATGCCAATCATTTTGAACTTCAAGGGATGAAGTGAGATGCCAAAACTGTTCGGAAGCAAAAAGCTACTAGTCCCGCTCATCTAATTGGAGCTAAGTTTCCTTGATATTTTGGAGTCTATAGTATATTCTCTTCTTTTTATCCTACTTTGATTTTCAGTTGCTTGGGGACAAGCAACAATTTAAGTTTGGTGTTGTGATGAGCGGATAATTTATACGCTTTTTGGCATTGTTTTTAGCATGTTTTTAGTATATTTTAGTTAGTTTTTAGTATATTTTTATTAGTTTTTAGTTAAAATTCACTTTTCTGGACTTTACTATGAGTTTGTGTGTTTTTCTGTGATTTCAGGTATTTTCTGGCTGAAATTGAGGGTCCTGAGCAAAAATCTGATTCAGAGACTGAAAAGGACTGCAGATGCTGTTGGATTCTGACCTCCCTGCACTCGAAGTGGATTTTCTGGAGCTACAGAAGCCCAATTGGCAGGCTCTCAACGGCGTTGGAAAGTAGACATCCTGGACTTTCCAGCAATGTATAATAGTCCATACTTTGCCCGAGATTTGATGGCCCAAACCGGCGTGGCAAATCAGCCTCAGAATTTCCAGCGTTTAACGCTGGAACTGGCATAAAACTTGGAGTTAAACGCCCAAACTGGCATGAAAGCTGGCGTTTAACTCCAGAAAAAGTCTCTACAAATGAAAGCTTCAATGCTCAGCCCAAGCACACACTAAGTGGACCCAGAAGTGGATTTTTATGTCATTTACTCATTTCTGTATACCCTAGGTTACTAGTTCACTATTAATAGGATCTTTTGACATTGTATCTGTACCTCATGACACTTTACACGTTTCTTTGTGTACTTCCTACGGCATGAGTCTCTAAACCCCATGGTTGGGGGTGAGGAGCTCTGCTGTGTCTTGATGGATTAATGCAATTACTACTGTTTTTTATTCAATTATGCTTGCTTCCATTCTAAGATATTACTTGTTCTTAAACTGGATGAATGTGATGATCCGTGACACTCATCATCATTCTCAACTATGAACGTGTGCCTGACAACCACCTCCGTTCTACCTTAGATTAAGTAGATATCTCTTGGATTCTTTAATCAGAATCTTCGTGGTATAAGCTAGAACTGATGGCGGCATTCAAGAGAATCTGGAAGGTCTAAACCTTGTCTGTGGTATTCTAAGTAGGATTCAATGATTGAATGACTGTGACGAGCTTCAAACTCCTGAGGGCGGGGCGTTAGTGACAGACGCAAAAGAATCACTGGATTCTATTCCGGCGTGATTGAGAACCGACAGATGGATAGCCGTGCCGTGACAGGGTGCGTTGAACATTTCCACTGAGAGGATGGGAGGTAGCCACTGACAACGGTGAAACCCTTGCATACAGCTTGCCATGGAAGGAGCCTTGCGTGCTTGAAGAAGAAGACAGTAGGAAAGTAGAGATTCAGAAGATGGAGCATCTCCAAAACCTCAACCTGTTCCCCATTACTGCAGAACAAGTACTTATTTTATGTTCTTTTACTTTTCACAATCAACCTTGATAATTATTGATATCCTGACTAAGATTTACAAGATAACCATAGTTTGCTTCAAGCCGACAATCTCCGTGGGATCGACCCTTACTCACGTAAGTTATTACTTGGACGACCCAGTGCACTTGCTGGTTAGTTGTGCGGGATTGCAAAGTGTGATTGCAATTTCGTGCACCAGAAGACAGATTCTGTACCTTTAGAAAAATTTTCGGAATGTTTGATTTAAGTTCTGTTGAAAATTTTTAAAATTCTGATTCTATTCAAATTTTATCTCGTAGGTTTGGACGAGATAAAATGACATGCTTGATGGAGGAGCTATGATTAAGGGGGAGACTGCACAGAAATAAATTCCAATGGGCCTCACAAAACCTTTTTGATCCATCTCTGACCGTTTTGTTAGTTACCTATTTTTTTTTTGAAATCAAATCTCTAAGTTGTCCTATCATATCTTGTTGGAAGAAGCATGTTGTCAAATCAAATCCTTTCAATTCATCTAATCCCTTGATTTAAGGCAACAACTTTTCAGTTTTAGATTTCAAAAATTAAAAAGGGAAAATCATTTTTGGGTAATAACCACCCCATAATGGTCATCAACCGTCCACTAATGGTCATTACTTCCACCATATTCTCTCTCCAAACCTCATTTAATATGTCACCAACTTTGCTTCTCTCTCCCTCAATTCGGTTATTCCATTAACCTTTCATATTTCATTCCTCCATTACCATGAAAAAGAAAACCGCGCCAAGAAAGAGTGAAAGAATTCTTCTTTCTCAAAAACCATCAACGCCTCAAACCCACACTCATATCCACGTACATTCTACTTCTTCATCTTCTCCCTCACCCCCAACCAAGCAGACCGAAGCCATGAGAAGAAAAGTAGTGGCACACAAGAGCTCCGGAAGAAGAAGAAGCGGGAAGAATAAGGAACCCCGCATTAGGAAGAGGAAGAATCTCATACATCTCCCATTCATTCACCACCTTCATCACCGAAGAAAGCTACTTCTGGAAAAAGTTCACAGAAGACCAAAGGGTTTGCACTGAACGACACTACCGAACCTCCAAATTTGGAATCTTTGGAATTCAAAAATAAATATGGCAAGACTCACTCCCACTTTGATCCAAGCAGATTCAACTCTTGCACCTCTTTTGAGTTTCACAAAGAGGTTATGGAAAAGTGTCATTTGTGTGCAACCTACCTTGTTAGTCTCGACACTCTCACTAACAAAGGCATCCACATCTCCTCTCTGTTTGAACTTCTCAACTGGAAGCCACTTCTTCTCATCCAGAAACCAGTCTATCCTGGCCTTGTTCGAGAGTTTATGCCAATATGCGACTCATTGATGGCACTCTTCATTCCTATGTCAAAAGGGTTCAAATAGCCCTTGATTCTGAGACCATTGGAGCGGACTGGCTTCAAGGATGAAGGACCGTGAGCATACATGGTGGACAAATGGGATACACAAGTCGGCGTTCCATACAACACAGTTCTTCAGCACATTTGCGAGAACCTTTCTGGTTTGCATGGAACCATTCTAACCCACAAAGCTCTAGGACTAGTTAACTCTCTGATTCACCGAATCATCACCCACATTCTGACTCCCCAAAGTGGCTCACACAACCGAGTAACATTTTCTGACTGTCTCATATTATTTGCTTTGGTTACCTCTACTCCAATATCCTTTGGTTACATTATGATTAGGCATATATGGGATTCTGTTAGAAGCACCAAAAAGGCTAGCCTACCTTATGGTATGTTTTTAACTAGAATTTTTGAATACTTTAAAGGTGATTTGCTGAATGAGGCTGTAGAAAACAAGGTGTCCTCAATCAGAGGAGGAGGAGCGACTAAGGGAACCAAAGGGCGCAAATCTACTGCCTTGGATAGTGACTATGAAGGCAGGCCAGAATCTTCCAAAACAGCCAAGCCCATCAAACAGATTTTGGGGGAACTAACATGGCCGACATGATGTTTCAATCTCCCAAAGATGCCCGTAAACAAGCTTATGAGAGTGAAAAAGCTTGGAAAAATTGCAAAGAAAGGATCAATCTGATGATAGAAAGTTTTAAGGAAGATCTGGGAGATGATAGCGAAGGAGGCACTGAGGAATTTGATCTTAATCTTTCTGATGATTAATAGCTGTTTCTTTACTTTATTTGATATTGGCTCCAATAGGCTCAATCTGTTTTTTTTTGTAAGAGCATGACTTGATACTCACTGCTCTATGATACTTTAATACACTCTTGCTACTTTATCATGGATATTTTGTTGTGCTGTTCATATTTTGTGCAGGTGCCCCTTGATGCCAAAAGGGAGAGGAAAATTAGTTTCTAAAATTGAAATTGAAACTAATGAAACAGGGGAAGATTTTGCTGAAAATAGGGGATGAAATTTTCAATTGAAAATTCATGATCACCCTTGTTTAAAGAATACATGCTGTTGTTACATTTGTTTCACTATGGTCACTGTTGCTTATTGCATTTGGCATTTGGTTTATAATGATGTTTGATTTTGATCATATGAATGCCTGGTTGTTGATTCATCTTGATAAACATGTTGGTTTGAAAATTTATTTTTGGCAGATCCTTTAAAACTGTGATATCTAACAACTGCCATGTTTTGATGTGATCATGTGTGATTCAAAAACATTTTTTACTTAAAAATATGGCTCTGATATCTTGATTGAAAAATATTTGAAACCTTTTGAACAACATTGTTTTATGCTCTGTTGATATGTGTAAAGTTTGAGCAGAAAATCAGTTTATGATATCAAATGAGGTTTGATTATCAATTTAAAACTGCTCATAAATCAAACATTTAGCATCATGAATAAATATGCTAAATAACATTGTTACTTGAAGCTTGATTCAAATGTTACAGGTTAGTGCTTCCCTTGGTAAAATAGCATACATTAAGAGGGAGCCATGTGACATTTAGAAAGGGGGAGAAATTCAAATTCAAAGGGAGTATTCTTTACTCAATCTTTAAATTTCTTTCCATTTCAATTTTAATAATGTTTGTCATCAAGAAGGGATTGATGAGTTTGGAAAATTCTAAATTAAATTAATGATGATCAAACATTATTAACAGCAAAATTATTAATCTAATTTTGATTCATATATGTTAATTAATTAATTTTGCTGTGCAGGTATAAAATGGGCCGAAAATAAAATTCTGGTGCAAGCCAAATTCAGCTTTGGTGTTAGTATATTATGATCATATATGGCTGAAACCATTGGGCCGAAATAAAAATGTTGCTAGCCCAATGATTAATATATTCAGCATTAATATGAAGTTAGCTTCCTGTGGGTGAATGGAAAATAAATAATTTAGGCCAGCTTTACTCATTAATGATACAAGCCCAATCAGTTTGAATAAATCAAAATTTTATTGGGTCAGATTAAGCTTTATTGCTACAAAGCCCAATCTCAATTTTGATGAATGCTTCCATGCATGATCCGAATCCAAAATGCATTAGGAAAGCAAATGTTATCACTTGCCTCATTCATTCCAACGGATTCCCCTCTTATCTTTGGGATGGATTTCAAATTTAATTTAAGCATTGGGAACATAAGTAAGTGAGAGAAGATTGATTTGATAGCTATGATAGCTATGCACGCCTCTCAGCAAATGGAAGTAAAAGCAATCTATTTTCATTTAATTTGTTTAATCACTTTGAATTGCTTTTCTTCAGATTCTCTCTTCTCTCTCATCTCTTTCTTCTTTTTCGGTCCTTGCCCAGGAAACAATGGAAGCTATGTTTATCTATCAGGAAAAAGAAGAAGTTGCATGCATCAAGACCATCAAGCTAATGATGGCAAGAAAAACACGAAAAAGAAAAGTATGTAGTGGCTGAGATTTTCACCAAATATGGTTAGATTTGGTGAGGTAATCTCGAGCTCTTCATGCTCAAAAAAGGAAGATGAAGATTCGGCCAGCAAGGGAGATTCTTGAAGCATGGCTTGTCTTTGATTCTGCTCAACCACCACAGGAAGTAGCTAGAGTGGCGAAGTGATGGTTGAGGCAGAGATTGAAGCAAATGAAGTCATCATCATCATGAAGCATCAAGGGCCAGAAATCCATCTTGGAGAGCAAGCCAAGGATGAAGAGCTCGGATTGATGAAGAGTGATGATCAAGAAAGGACTAAAGGTAATTGCATGTTGGGTTTTGCATGGTTATCTCTTCTCTCTCTATGTGGCCGAACCGGTTCTGTTTCTTTGGTGGACGAAATTGTGATCCATACTTCTTGTACTTGTATGAAATTTAATAATTGGCTCTATTTGAAGTCACAACTCCGTTCAACTAACCAGCAAGTGCACTGGGTCGTCCAAGTAATACCTTACATGAGTAAGGGTCGATCCCACGGAGATTATTGGTATGAAGCAAGCTATGGTCATCTTGTAAATCTCAGTTAAGTGGACTCATAAAGTCAAATGTGATTATATTGGATAAATAAAAATAAATAAAATAAATAGGGATAGAAATACTTATGTAAATCAATAGCGGAAATTTCAGATAGGCGTATGGAGATGCTGTGCTCCTCTTGAATCTCTACTTTCTTATTACATTCATCCAATCCTTCTTACTCTTTTCCATGGCAAGCTGTATGTAGGGCATCACCGTCGTCAATGGCTACTTTTCATCCTCTCGGGAAAATGGTCCTATGCGCTGTCACTGCATGGCTAATCGTCTGGAGGCATCACCCTTGACAATGGCTACATCCCATCCTCTCAGTGAAAATGGTCCAAATGCTCTGTCACAGCACGGCTAATCATCTGTTGGTTCTCATTCAGGTTGGAATAGAATCCATTGATTCTTTTGCGTCTGTCACTAACGCCCAGCCTTCAGGAGTTTGAAGCTCGTCACAGTCATTCAATTCCAGAATCCTACTCGGAATACCACAGACAAGGTTAGACTTTCCGGATTCCCATGAATGCCGCCATCTATCTAGCTTATACCATGAAGATTCTGTTGGGGAATCTAAGAGATATGCGCCCGGCCTAAAGTAGAACGGAAGTGGTTGTCAGTCACACACGTTCATAGGTGAGAATGATGATGAGTGTCACGGATCATCACCTTCATCAAAGTTAAGTGTAATGTATATCTTGGAATAAGGATAGAAGAGAATTGAATAGAAATAATAATAATTGTATTGAAACTTGAGGTACAGCAGAGCTCCACACCCTTAATCTATGGTGTGCAGAAACTCCACTGTTGAAAATACATAAGTAAAAGGTTCAGGCATGGCCGAATGGCCAGCCCCCTAAAACGTGATCAATAGCCTCTTAAGATGAAGAATAATACAAAACTGAGACCAAAGATGAAACGTGGTCAAAAGACGACTAATATACTAGTAAAAAGTCTTATTTATACTAAACTAGCTACTAGGGTTTACATGAGTGAGTAATTGATGCATAAATCCACTTCCGGGGCCCACTTGGTGTATGATTGGGCTGAGCTTGATCTATCCACGAGCTGAGGCTTTTCTTGGAGTTGAACTCCAAGTTATAACGTGTTTTGGGCGTTCAACTCTGGATCATGACGTGTTTCTGCGTTTAACTCTAGACAGCAGCATGTACTTGGCTTTCAACGCCAAGTTACGTCGTCAATTTTCGAATAAAGTATAGACTATTATATATTTATGGAAAGCTCTGGATGTCTACTTTCCAACGCCGTTAAGAGCGCGCCAATTGGAGTTCTGTAGCTCCAGAAAATTCATTTCGAGTGCAGGGAGGTCAGATTCCAACAGCATCAGCAGTCCTTTTGTCAACCTTTTTCAGAGTTTTGCTCAAATCCCTCAATTTCAGCCAGAAATTACCTGAAATCACAGAAAAACACATAAACTCATAGTAAAGTCCAGAAATATGAATTTAACATAAAAACTAATGAAAACATCCCTAAAAGTAGCTTGAACTTACTAAAAACTACCTAAAAACAATGCCAAAAAGCGTATAAATTATCCGCTCATCACAACACCAAACTTAAATTGTTGCTTGTCCCCAAGCAACTGAAAATCAAATAGGATAAAAATAAGAGAATATACTATAAATTTCAAAATATCTATGAATATTAATTATAATTAGATGAGCGGGACTTGTAGCTTTTTGCTTCTGAACAGTTTTGGCATCTCACTTTTTTCCTTGAAGTTTAGAATGATTGGCTTCTCTAGGAACTTAGAATTTCGGATAGTGTTATTGATTCTCTTAGTTAAGCATGTTGATTCTTGAACACAGCTACTTTTATGAGTCTTGGCCGTGGCCCTAAGCACTTTGTTTTCCTGTATTACCACCGGATACATAAATGCCACAGACACATGACTGGGTGAACCTTTTCAGATTGTGACTCAGCTTTGCTAGAGTCCCCAGTTAGAGGTGTCCAGAGCTCTTAAGCATACTCTTTTTGCTTTGGATCACGACTTTAACCATTCAGTCTCAAGCTTTTCACTTGGACCTTCATGACTCAAGCACATGGTTAGGGACAGCTTGATTTAGCCGCTTAGGCCTGGATTTTATTTCCTTGGGCCCTCCTATCCATTGATGCTCAAAGCCTTGGATCCTTTTTACCCTTGCCTTTTGGTTTTAAGGGCTATTGGCTTTTTTTGCTTGCTTTTTTTCTTTTTCTTTCTATTTTTTTCGCAACCTTTTTTTTTCCGCAAGCTTTTGCTTTTTCACTGCTTTTTCTTGCTTCAAGAATCAAATTCATGGTTTTCAGATCATCAATAACATTTCTCTTTGTTCATCATTCTTTCAAGAGCCAACAGTTTTAACAACAAGATCAAAAATATGCACTGTTCAAGCATTCATTCAGAAAACAAAAAGTATTGTCACCACATCAATATAATTAAATTAAATTCAATGATAAATTTGAAATTCATGTACTTCTTGTTCTTTTGAATTAAAACATTTTTCATTTAAGAGAGGTGAAGGATTAATGGATTTTATTCATAGCTTTAAGACATGGTTACTACATACTAATGATCATGAAGTAGAGACACAAAACATAGATAAACACAACATTAAAAACCAAAAAACAGAAAGAAATAAGAACAAGGAATGAATCCACCTTTAGTGGCGTCTTCTTCTTGAAGGACCCATAATGTCCTTAAGCTCTTCTATGTCCCTTCCTTGACTTTGTTGCTCCTCCCTCATTGCTCTTTGATCTTCTCTTATTTTATGGAGAATGATGGAGTGCTCATGATGTTCCACCCTTAATTGTTCCACATTGTGGCTCAAATCTTCTAAGGAAGTGTTGAGTTGCTCCCAATAGTTGTTGGGAGGAAAGTACATCCCTTGAGGCATCTCAGGGATTTCTTGATGATGAGCTTCCTCATGCATCTCTTGAGAACCGTGAAGGGTTTCTGTTGCTTGCTCCATCTTCTTCTTGGTGATGGGCTTATCCTCTTCAATGGAGATGTCTCCTTCTATGATAACTCCAGCTGAGTAACATAGATGGCAAATAAGGTGAGGAAAAGCTAGCCTTGCCATGGTAGAGGACTTGTCGGCTATTTTGTAGATTTCATTGGAGATGACCTCATGAACTTCTACTTCCTCTCCTATCATGATGCTATGAATCATGATGGCCCGATCCACAGTAACTTCAGATCGGTTGCTAGTAGGAATGATGGAGTGTTGAATGAACTCCAACCATCCTCTAGCCACAGGCTTGAGGTCCAGTCTTCTTAGTTGAACTGGCTTGCCTATGGAGTCTATTCTCCATTAAGCTCCTTCCACACATATGTCCATTAGGACTTGGTCCAACCTTTAATTAAAGTTGACCCTTCTAGTGTAGGGGCGTTCATCTCCTTGCATCATGGGCAAGTGAAACGCCAACCTCACATTTTCCGGACTAAAATCTAAGTATTTCTCCCGAACCATTGTGAGATAATTCTTTGGATTCGGGTTCATACTTTGATCATGGTTCCTAGTGATCCATGCATTGGCATAGAACTCTTGAACCATTAAGATTCCGACTTGTTGCATGGGGTTGGTTAAGACTTCCCAACCTCTTCTTCGGATTTCATGTCGGATCTCCGGATACTCATTTTTCTTGAGCTTGAAAGGGACCTCAGGGATCACCTTCTTCTTTGCCACAACATCATAGAAGTGGTCTTGATGGCTCTTGGAGATGAATCTTTCCATCTCCCATGACTCGGAGGTGGAAGCTTTTGTCTTCCCTTTTCCTTTTCTAGAGGATTCTCTGGCCTTAGGTGCCATTGATGGTAATGGAAAACAAAAAATATTGTGCTTTGACCACACCAAACTTAAAATATTGCTCGTCCTCGAGCAATAGAAGAAAGAAGATAGGAAGAAGAAGAAGAGAATATGGTAGAGAAGGAGAGATGTAGGTTCGGCCAAGGTGAAGAAGAGGGGGTTGTGTTGTTTGAAAATGAAATAGAATGGAAGGGTATATATAGGGAGAGGGGGGAGTGTATGTTCGGCCATTTAGGGTGGGAATGGGTGGGAAGATGGTTTTTGAATTTTTGAAGGTAGGTGGGGTTTATGGGGAAGAGTGGATGGATGTGAGTGGTGAAAGGGGTGATTGGGAAGAGGAATTGAGGTGATTGGTGAAGAGTGTTGGGAAGTGTGACATGGGGAATAGTCATCACAAAAATAGGATTAGGAGGTAAGGTAGGAATATAGTAGGTGGGGATCCTGTGGAGTCCACAGATCCTGAGGTGATCCTGTGGGGTCCACAGATCCTGAGGTGTCAAGGAATTCCATCCTTGCACCAAATAGGCGTGTAAATTGCCTTTGCACACCATTCTGACATTTAAACGCTGTGTGGTGCACATTCTGGGCGTTCAACACCCATTTAAAGCATGTTTCAGGCGATGAACGCCAGTTTCATGCTTGTTACTGGCGTTCAGTGCCAGCTTTTCTTCTCTAGGCACATTCCTGGCGTTCAGCACCAGAATGTTGCTTGTTTCTGGCGTTCAGCGCCAGAATGATGCTCTGTTCTGGCGTTGAATGCCGTCCAGATGCATCTTACTGGCGTTGAATGCCAGCCTATGCTTCCTCCAGGGTGTGATTTTTTCTTCTGCTGTTTTTGATTCTGTTTTTAATTTTTTTGATTTTTTCGTGACTCCTCATGATCATGTACCTAAGAAAACACAAAATAAAAATAAAATGATATAAAATAAAAATTAGATAAAATTGGGTTGCCTCCCAACAAGCGCTTTTTTAATGTCAATAGCATGACAGTGGCTCTCATGGAGTTACAAGGTGATCAGGTCAATGTTGTATAGTCCCAACACCAAACTTAGAGTTTGGATATGGGGTCTTAACACCAAACTTAGAGTTTGGTTGTGGCCTCACAACACCAAACTTAGAGTTTGACTGTGGGGGCTCTTCTTGACTCTGAACTGAGAGAAGCTCTTCATGCTTACTCTCTTTTGTCACAGAGGGATGGCCTTGTGCCTTAAACACAAGGTAGTCCCCATTCAATTGAAGGACTAATTCACCTCTGTTGACATCTATCACAGCTTTTGCTATCGCTAGGAAAGGTCTTCCAAGGATGATGCATTCATCCTCTTCCTTCCTAGTGTCTAAGATTATGAAATCAGCAGGGATGTAAAGGTCTTCAACCTTTACTAATACGTCCTCCACTATTCCATAAGCTTGTCTCAATGACTTGTCTGCCAATTGTAATGAGAACAAGGCAGGTTGTACCTCAATGATCCCCAGCTTCTCCATTACAGAGAGTGGCATAAGATTTATCCCTGACCCCAGATCACATAGAGCCTTTTCAAAGGTCATGGTGCCTATGGTACAAGGTATTAAGAACTTGCCAGGATCTTGTCTCTTTTGAGGTAAAGTTTTCTGAATCCAGGTATCTAGTTCATTAATGAGCAAGGGAGGTTCACTTTCCCAAGTCTCATTACCAAACAACTTGGCATTCAGCTTCATGATAGCTCCTAAGTATTGAGCAACTTGCTCTCCAGTTACATCTTCATCCTCTTCAGAGGAAGAATAGTCTTCAGAGCTCATGAATGGCAGAAGGAGATTTAATGGAATCTCTATGGTCTCTATATGAGCCTCAGATTCCTTTGGATCCTTAATAGGAAACTCCTTCTTGCTTGAAGGACGTCCCAGGAGGTCTTCCTCACTAGGATTTTCGTCCTCCTCCTCCCTTGTGCATTCGGCCACATTGATCACATCAATGGCCTTGCACTCTCCTTTTGGATTCTCTTCTGTATTGCTTGGGAGAATACTGGGAGGAGTTTCAATGACTTTCTTACTCAGCTGGCCCACTTGTGCCTCCAGATTTCTGATGGAGGATCTTGTTTCACTCATGAAACTGAAAGTGGCCTTTGACAGATCAGAGACTAGATTGGCTAAATTAGAAGTGTTTTGTTCAGAATTCTCTGTCTGTTGCTGAGAAGATGATGGATATGGCTTGCTATTGCTCAGCCTATTACGTCCACCATTGTTAAAGCCTTGTTGAGGCTTTTGTTGATCCTTCCATGAGAAATTTGGATGATTTCTCCATGATGAGTTATAGGTGTTTCCATAAGGTTCACCCATGTAATTAACCTCTGTCATTGCAGGGTTCTCAGGATCATAAGCTTCTTCAGAAGCTGCTTCTTTAGTACTGTTGGATGCATGTTGCCATCCATTCAGACTTTGAGAGATCATGTTGACTTGCTGAGTCAACACTTTGTTCTGAGCCAATATGGCATTCAGAGCATCAATTTCAAGAACTCCTTTCTTCTGAGGTATCCCATTATTCACGGAATTCCTCTCAGAAGTGTACATGAATTGGTTGTTTGCAACCATATCAATGAGTTCTTGGGCCTCTTCAGGCATTTTCTTTAGGTGAATAGATCCACCTGCAGAATGGTCCAATGACATTTTCAAAAATTCAGATAGACCATAATAGAATATATCTAATATGGTCCATTTTGAAAACATGTCAGATGGACATCTTTTGGTCAGCTGCTTGTATCTTTCCCAAGCTTCATAGAGGGATTCACCATCTTTTTGCTTGAAGGTTTGAACATCCACTCTCAGCTTGCTCAGCTTTTGAGGAAGAAAGAATTTATCCAAGAAGGCAGTGACCAGCTTATCCCAGGAGTCCAGGCTATCCTTGGGTTGTGAATCCAACCATATTCTAGCTCTGTCTCTTACAGCAAAAGGGAAAAGTATGAGTCTGTAGACTTCAGGATCAACTCCATTCATCTTTACAGTCTCACAGATCTGCAAGAACTCAGTTAGAAACTGATAAGGATCTTCAGATGGAAGTCCATAAAACTTGTAGTTTTGTTGCATTAAGGCAACTAGCTGAGGTTTCAGCTCAAAGTTATTAGCTCCAATGGCAGGAATGGAGATGCTTCTTCCATCAAATTTGGACGTTGGCTTTGTGAAGTCACCAAGCATTCTCCTTGCATTATTATTATTTTCGGCTTCCATCTCCTTCTCTTGTTCTAATATTTCTGAAAGGTTACCTTTAGATTGTTGTAATTTAGCTTCTCTTAATTTTCTCTTCAGAGTCCTTTCAGGTTCTGAATCAATTTCAACAAGAGTGCCTTTTTCCTTGTTCCTGCTCATATGAAAGAGAAGAAAACAAGAAAAGAAGAGGAATCCTCTATGTCACAGTATAGAGATTCCTTTATATTAGTAGAAGAAGAAAAGGGAGAAGAGTGAAGAAGAATCCAAACTCAAGGGATAGATTGGGTTCGGATCTTCAGATGAAGAGAGGTGAAGAGAGGTGTTAGTAAATAAATAATTAAATAGAAGAAGAGAAGAGGGAGAGAATTTCGAAAAAATTTTGAAAAGGGGTTAGTAATTTTCGAAAATTAGAGATAAGATAAGATTAAATTAAAATTTAAAAAAAAAAGAATTTTTTTTGAAAAAGAGATGAGATATTTTCGAAAATTAGAGAGGGAAAAATAGTTAGGTGATTTTGAAAAAGATAAGAAACAAACAAAAAGTCAAAGAGTTAGTTGAAAAAGATATTAAAATCAAAATTTGAAAAGATAAGAAGATAGGAGGTTAGATAAGATATTTTGAAATCAAATTTTGAAAAAGATAAAATTTTTGAAAAAGATAAGATAAAAGATAAAATAGATAAGATATTTGAAAAAGATTTTAATTTTAGAATTAAAATTAATTACTTAACTAACAAGTAACTACAAGATATGATTCTAGAACTTAAAGATTGAACCTTTCTTAACAAGAAAGTAACAAACTTCAAATTTTTGAACCAATCACATTAATTGTTAGCTAATTTTCGAAAATTAGATGTAAAGATAAGAAAAAGATTTTGAAAATATTTTGAAAAAGATTTTTGGAATTTTCGAAAAATAGAAAAAAATGAAAAAGATATGATTTTTGGAAAAGATTTTGAAAAGATAAGATTTTTAAAATTGAAAATTTGACTTGACTTGTAAGAAACAACTAATTTTGAAAATTTTTTGACCAAGTCAACCCAAAATTTCGAAAATTTGGAGAGAAAAAAGGAAAAGATATTTTTTTGATTTTTGAAATTTTAAAAATGAGAGAGAAAAACATAAAAATGACCCAAAGTATGAAAATTTTGGATCAAACACATAATGCATGCAAGAACACTATGAATGTCAAGATGAACACCAAGAACACTATGAAGATCATGATGAACATCAAGAACATAATTTTGAAAAAATTTTGATGCAAAGAAAACACGCAAGACACCAAACTTAGAAATTTTTAATGCTTGGAAAATATGAATGCAAAAATGCACATGAAAAACAACAAAAGACACAAAACAAGAAATCATCAAGATCAAACAAGAAGACTTGTCAAGAACAACTTGAAGATCATGAAGAACACTATGAATGCATGAATTTTTTCGAAAAATGCAAGAAAAATTTTTAAGGCATGCAATTGACACCAAACTTAAAATTTGACTCAAGACTCAAACAAGAAAAGCAAAATATTTTTGATTTTTATGATTTTCTAATTTTTTTGTATTTTTATTTTATTTTTTCAAAAATATTCTTTTAGAAAAACGAAAAAGAAAAGAAAAATTTTGAAAAAGATTTTTTTGAAAAGAAAATTACCTAATCTGAGCAACAAGATGAACCGTCAGTTGTCCATACTCGAACAATCCCCGGCAACGGCGCCAAAAACTTGGTGGACGAAATTGTGATCCATACTTATTGTACTTGTATGAAATTTAATAATTGGCTCTATTTGAAGTCACAACTCCGTTCAACTAACCAGCAAGTGCACTGGGTCGTCCAAGTAATACCTTACGTGAGTAAGGGTCGATCCCACGGAGATTGTTGGTATGAAGCAAGCTATGGTCATCTTGTAAATCTCAGTTAAGTGGACTCATAAAGTCAAATGTGATTATATTGGATAAATAAAAATAAATAAAATAAATAGGGATAGAAATACTTATGTAAATCAATAGCGGGAATTTCAGATAGGCGTATGGAGATGCTGTGCTCCTCTTGAATCTCTACTTTCTTATTACATTCATCCAATCCTTCTTACTCTTTTCCATGGTAAGCTGTATGTAGGGCATCACCGTCGTTAATGGCTACTTTTCATCTTCTCGGGAAAATGGTCCTATGCGCTGTCACTGCATGGCTAATCGTCTGGAGGCATCACCCTTGACAATGGCTACATCCCATCCTCTCAGTGAAAATGGTCCAAATGCTCTGTCACAGCACGGCTAATCATCTGTCGGTTCTCAGTCAGGTTCGAATAGAATCCATTGATTCTTTTGCGTCTGTCACTAACGCCCAGCCTTCAGGAGTTTGAAGCTCGTCACAGTCATTCAATTCCGGAATCCTACTCGGAATACCACAGACAAGGTTAGACTTTCCGGATTCCCATGAATGCCGCCATCTATCTAGCTTATACCACGAAGATTCTGTTGGGGAATCTAAGAGATATGCGCCCGGCCTAAAGTAGAACGGAAGTGGTTGTCAGTCACACGCGTTCATAGGTGAGAATGATGATGAGTGTCACGGATCATCATCTTCATCAACGTTAAGTGTAACGTATATCTTGGAATAAGGATAGAAGAGAATTGAATAGAAATAATAATAATTGTATTGAAACTTGAGGTACAGCAGAGCTCCACACCCTTAATCTATGGTGTGCAGAAACTCCACTGTTGAAAATACATAAGTAAAAGGTTCAGGCATGGCCGAATGGCCAGCCCCCTAAAACGTGATCAATAGCCTCTTAAGATGAAGAATAATACAAAACTGAGACCAAAGATGAAACGTGGTCAAAAGACGACTAATACACTAGTAAAAAGTCTTATTTATACTAAACTAGCTACTAGGGTTTACATGAGTGAGTAATTGATGCATAAATCCACTTCCGGGGCCCACTTGGTGTATGCTTGGGCTGAGCTTGATCTATCCACGAGCTGAGGCTTTTCTTGGAGTTGAACTCCAAGTTATAACGTGTTTTGGGCGTTCAACTCCGGATCATGACGTGTTTCTAGCGTTTAACTCCAGACAGCAGCATGTACTTGGCGTTCAACACCAAGTTACGCCGTCAATTTCCGAATAAAGTATGAACTATTATATATTTCTGAAAAGCTTTGGATGTCTACTTTCCAACACCGTTGAGAGCGCGCCAATTGGAGTTTTGTAGCTCTAGAAAATCTATTTCGAGTGCAGGGAGGTCAGATTCCAACAGCATCAGCAGTCCTTTTGTCAGCCTTTTTCAGAGTTTTGCTCAAATCCCTCAATTTCAGCCAGAAATTACCTGAAATCATAGAAAAACACACAAACTCATAGTAAAGTCCAGAAATGTGAATTTAACATAAAAACTAATGAAAACATCCCTAAAAGTAGCTTGAACTTACTAAAAACTACCTAAAAATAATGCCAAAAAGCGTATAAATTATCCGCTCATCATTCTTGAAGGAGGAAGAAGTTGGTTTGGGTGTTGGCTTCAAGTGTGGAGGCTTCCTTCTTCTTTAAAAAGAGAGAACAACCACTGTTTGAAGCAAGGAGAAAATTTGTGAGTGCAAGGCACAGAGTTCTCAGAGCTACCCGAGCTAACAGTTTTCTCTTCTCCTTCAATGTATTCTATTTTGTAATTTTTCTGTTTAATTTTGTCATGTCTTGAGTCTCATGGAAAAAAGGCAAATAGTGAGGTTTGTATGAAAAAGCCATAGAGCGGAAAAAGGCAGAGAGTGCAAAATTAAAAGAAAAAGCCATAGATGTCTTAGAGTTCCTTTGTTCATCTATGTTGTGTTTCTTGATTCTGTGGGAATCCCCTTGTAAGTTGGGTTAGCACTTTACAAGTTGTAATCAGATTGATTATAGTGAAATTCCATCATGTTTGTGATGGAGACTGGATGTAGGCTGCACTGCACTTAGCAGCTAAACCAGGATATATCTGGTGTAATCTTCTTCTCCTTTCTACTCCATTTCTGTTTCTACTACACAGGAGCAAAATCCAAAATTATCTCATGCCAAGTGACGAGACAAAAAGAAAAGTCTCGTGGCTAAGGACGAGACAAAAGAAAAAGTCTCGTGTGCAGTGATGAGATAAAAAGACTAAAAGTTTCCAGAATTGGTCCAACAAGTCAGCAAGTGCAATGAAGCAAAAATGGGGCTAAGATTCAACCCCCCTTCTCTTAGCCACTGAAACCATCAATTGGTATCAAAGCTTGGTCTCAAAGAGATCAAACTTTGCAGCTTGGAGTAAAGATCCTCATGGCGGAAAACAGTGGCGCAAATGTGGTGTCTTACAATCTGACTGAAGGTCAATCAAGCAACAGACCTCCCCTTTTCAATGGGAAAAATTATACCTATTGGAAGGAGAGGATGAAGATATTTGTACAGGCATTGGATTACAGACTTTGGAAGATTATCCTTGAAGGACCTGAATTTCCAACTACCACAAGTGCTGAAGGAGTAGTCTCTCTCAAACCAGAAGCAAGATGGACCGAGGAAGATAGGAAGAAGGTAGAGTTAAATGCAAAGGCAGTAAACCTGCTCAACTGTGCTATCAGCTTTGAGAAATACCGACGAGTATCATGATGCACAACGGCAAAGGAAATCTGGGACAAGCTACAAATCACTCATGAAGGAACCACCATTGTAAAGAAAGCTCGGACAAACATGTTGAACAGAGAATATGAAATGTTTGCAATGAAGGAAGGAGAATCCATTGATGAACTGTTTGAACGGTTCAACTCCATCATTGTTGGCTTGGATGCTCTTGGAACTACACATTCAGAATCTGTGCTAGTGAGAAGAGTGTTGAGATGTCTTACAAAAGAGTGGGAAACAAAATCTTTAATTATTTCTGAGAGTAGTAGCTTAGACTCCATGACACTTGATGATTTGAGAGGAAATCTACTTGCTTTTGAAAACTCCTATTTGAAAAAAGATTCAAAAAAGAAAGGAATTGCTTTTTCTTCTGTGACTAACCCTCTGGATGATGAATCCAGTGATAACTCTTCTGAAAATGAGTTTGTGTTGTTTGCAAAAAAATTCAGGAAAATGATGAAACTCAAAGGCAAAGGCAGCAGCTCAAGGAGGATGAAGAAAGACGTTAGCAAAGTAATCTGTTATAATTGCAAGGAAATGGGGCATTTCAAATCTGATTGTCCCAAGTTAAAGAAGGAGGAAAAGCAGAAAAAGGGAAAGAAGAAGGGACTGATGGCTTCATGGGAAGATTTGGAAAATGACTCAGATGATGATGATGAAGAATCTGAGACTAAGTCACAGCCTTGTCTCATGGCAAATGATGTAGATCAGGTATTCTTTCAAAACCCTGACACTGAAGACCTTCATCTTATGATAGATCACCTCTTTGAAAAGTTAAGATGTTTTCTAACTGATAATCAAGATCTTGAACAACAAAATTTCATTCTTAAAGTTGAAAATGATTTTCTCAAAGAAAAACTAAGAGAGGCCGAAACTGCTTGTGATCTTGTGGAAGAAAATAAGCAGTTGAAAGCTCAACTTAGAAGCTGTGAAAGTGATCACTCGGTAGTTGCGTATGTAAATTGTTTTAAGGAAAATGAAGAGTTGCTGGAGAAGGTTAAAAATCTTGAAAATGACTTAGCCAAATTTACTCTCAGTTCTGAAAATCTAAATCAAATCTTGGCTAGTCAAAGACTACTTTTTGATAAAGCTGGATTGGGATTTTATAAATCTGATAAGAAACTCTCTTTTAAAGAAAAACCTTCTTCATCCAATGACACAAGGTATCAAGATCCCACCTACTTTAATAAAACAGCAACTCCAAGGTTTTGTAGATTATGTAACCGAAGTGGTCATTTTCCAGTTCATTGTTTCTTTAGTGAAAGAATGATAGATGATAAAGTTTACAAAGTTGTTTTTTAATTACAATGATTTGGGACATAAGAGATGGTTTAACGTGAAAGGATCCAAGAAAATTTGGATACCTAAGGTCACTTGAGCTTATTTTGTAGGTATGCCTAGCATCCAAGAAGAAAGAAAATATGTGGTACATGGATAGCGGATGCTCTAGGCATATGACCGGAAAGACAACCTTCTTCATAAAGCTTGATGAATATGATGGAGGACTTGTCACTTTCGGTGATGATGCAAAAGGAAAAATAGTGGCTGTTGGAAAAGTGGGTAAAAATCTCTCATCTTGTATAAATGATGTCCTTCTTGTAATGGCTTGAAACATAATTTACTTAGTGTTAGTCAATTATGTGATTTGGGTTTTGAAGTTATTTTTAAGAAGTTTGTTTGCTTAGTTGTTTGTGAGAAAACTGGGGATGTTCTTTTTGAAGCTAAAAGATGTAACAATGTGTATGGATTAACTCTTGAGGATTTAAAGGAACAAAATGTAACATGCTTTACCTCTCTTGAATCTAAAAAATGGCTTTGGCATAGAAAGTTGGGCCATGCAAGCATGTACCAAATTTCTAAGCTAGTTAAAAAGAATTTGGTTAGAGGAATTCCAAATATCAAGTTTGATAAGGATCTTACTTGTGATGCTTGTCAATTGGGAAAACAAGTAAAATCCTCTTTTAAGTCAAAAGATGGAATCTCACCAAAAGGCCATTGGAGCTGTTACATATTGATCTTTTTGGTCCTACTAGAACTCAAAGTTTAGGAGGTAAACACTATGTCTTGTGGTGGTAGATGATTACTCTAGATTTGGTTGGGTACTTTTCCTTGCTCATAAGAATGATGCATTTTATGCTTTCTCCACCCTTTGCAAGAAAATTCAAAATGAAAAAGATTTGAAAATTGCCCATTTGAGAAGTGATCATGGAAGAGAATTTGAAAATCAAGACTTTGAAAAATTTTGTGATGACTTAGGAATTTCTCATAACTTTTCATGCCCTAGAACCCCCAACAAAATGGGGTGGTTGAAAGAAGGAATCGAAGCCTTCAAGAAATGACTAGGGCTATGCTATGTGAGAATGAAATTCCTAAATTTTTATGGGCTGAAGCTGTGAACACAGTATGCTATATTTTGAATAGAACAATCATAAGAAAAAGGTTAAAGAAGACTCCTTATGAGCTATGGAAAGGAACCCCTCCAAATCTTAAGTACTTTCATGTTTTTGGATGCAAATGTTTTGTGCTTAACAATAAGGAAAACCTTGGAAAATTTGATCCAAAATCCTATGAAGGGATGTTTGTTGGATATTCCACCACAAGCAAGGCCTATAGAGTTTATCTAAAAGAGCATAGAACCATAGAGGAATCCATACATGTTACTTTTTGTGATTCTAACTTAATTCCCAGTACTGTGATAGAAAATGATTTAGATTGTGAAGAAGATGGAACAAGTAAAGAAAAACCCAAATCTGTGCAAAATGAAGAATCTGTCAGCCCAGTTTTGTCTCGTCAGATTGAAGGAGACATTTCCATTTTGTCTCCTGGGCAAGCACAAGCAACTGAAATAGTGAGACCACCAGAAGCTCATCAAAGCTCTACACCTGTCCGAAAGCCTAGGGAATAGAAGTCTATGAGGGGTTATCCTCATGACTTCATCATTGGTGATCCCTCTCAAGGAATAACAACAAGATCCTCCACCAAAAGGCAAACCGAACCTAGCAACGTTGCTCTCTTGTCACAAATGGAGCCCAACAATGTCAAACAAGCTCTTGAAGATCCATCATGGGTCAAGGCCATGCAAGAGGAGCTTGCTCAATTTGACAAAAATGAGGTTTGGACACTAGTACCTCATCCGAATGGTAAAAAGGTAACGGGTACTAGGTGGGTGTTTAAAAGTAAACTTGGTGAGGATGGACAAGTTGTTCGTAACAAGGCTAGATTAGTGGCCCAAGGTTACGATCAAGAAGAGGGTATTGATTTTGATGAGTCTTTTGCTCCGGTAGCTAGAATGGAAGCAATTAGGTTGTTTCTTGCCTATGCTGCCCATAAGGGTTTCAAAATGTTTCAAATGGATGTTAAATGTGCTTTTCTTAATGGCTTTATTGATAGAGAAGTGTATGTGGCACAACCCCCCGGTTTTGAACATAAAGATTTTCCAAATTATGTTTTAAACTTTCAAAGGCTCTTTATAGTCTTAGGCAAGCTCCAAGAGCTTGGTATGAGAGGCTTAGTGCCTTCTTGTTGGAAAACCATTTTCAAAGGGGTACCACCGACACTACTTTATTTATTAAAGCATCTAATGATGATATACTTCTTGTTCAAGTTTATGTGGATGACATTGTGTTTGGATCGGCCAATGAGTCCTTGTGTGAAGAGTTTGGAAAACTCATGACTAGTGAGTTTGAAATGAGTTTAATGGGAGAGCTAACTTTCTTTCTTGGCCTCCAAATTAAACAAACTCCTAGTGGCACTTTTATTCACCAAGGCAAGTATGCAAAAGAATTGATAAAGAAATTTGGGCTAGAAAATTCCAAACCAATGGGAACACCAATGAATCCTAACACTAAACTTGAAAAGGATGATGATGGCCTAGATGTGGATGAGACACGGTATAGGGGATTGATCGGCTCACTAATGTATCTTACTTCCTCTAGACCAGATATTGTTCAAAGTGTGGGTGTATGTTCAAGATTTCAATCTCACCCAAAAGAATCCCATTTATCGGCCGTTAAACGCATCATTAGATATATTAAGGGAACATGTGATTATGGTTTATGGTATCCTAAATCTGATGATTTTTGTGCAGTAGGATTTTGTGATACAGATTATGCGGGAGATAGAGTGGATAGATGGAGCACTTCCGTCATGTGTTACTTCCTTGGAAGCTCACTCAACATGTGGTCAAGCAAAAAAAAGCCACAGTGGCTCTATCCACAGCTGAAGCAGAATATATTTCCGCATCTGCATGTTGCTCTCAATTAATTTGGTTAAAAACACAATTGGAAGATTACAAATTAAAAATCAATAGTATACCCTTATTTTGTGATACTATGAGTGCTATAAACATTTCAAAAAATCCTGTTCTGCACTCAAGAACTAAGCACATTAAGATAAAATATCATTTCATTAGAGAACATGTGCAAAAGGGTACTATTGATATTCAATTTGTAAAATCTGAAGACCAAATTGCTGATATTTTTACAAAACCCCTCTGTGAAGACAGATTCTGTACCTTGAGAGAAAGTTTGGGAATGTTTGATTTAAGTTCTGTTGAAAATTTTTAAAATTCTTATTCTGTTCAAATTTTATCTCGTAGGTTTGGACGAGATAAAACTGCATGCTTGATGGAGGAGCTATGATTAAGGGGGAGACTGCACAGAAATAAATTCCAATGGGCCCCACAAAACCTTTTTGATCCATCTCGGACCATTTTGTTAGTTACCTATTTTTTTTGAAATCAAATCTCCAAGTTGTCCTATCATATCTTGTTGGAAGAAGCATGTTGTCAAATCAAATCCTTTCAATTCATCTAATCCCTTGATTTAAGGCAACAACTTTTCAGTTTTAGATTTCAAAATTTAAAAAGGGGAAATCATTTTTGGGTAATAACCACCCCATAATGGTCATTAACCGTCCACTAATGGTCATTACTTCCACCATATTCTCTCTCCAAACCTCATTTAATGTGTCACCAACTTTGCTTCTCTCTCCCTCAATTCGGTTATTCCATTAACCTTTCATATTTTATTCCTCCATTACCATGAAAAAGAAAACCGCGCTAAGAAAGAGTGAAATAATTCTTCTTTCTCAAAAACCATCAACGCCTCAAACCCACACTCATATCCACATACATTCTACTTCTTCATCTTCTCCCTCACCCCCAACCAAGCAGACCGAAGCCATGAGAAGAAAAGTAGTGGCACACAAGAGCTCCGGAAGAAGAAGAAGCGGGAAGAATAAGGAACCCCGCATTGAGGAAGATGAAGAATCTCATACATCTCCCATTCATTCACCACCTTCATCACCGAAGAAAGCTACTTCCGGAAAAAGTTCACAGAAGACCAAAGGGTTTGCACTGAACGACACTACCGAACCTCCAAATTTGGAATCTTTGGAATTCAAAAATAAATATGGCAAGACTCACTCCCACTTTGATCCAAGCAGATTCAACTCTTGCACCTCTTTTGAGTTTCACAAAGAGGTTATGCAAAAGCGTCATTTGTGTGCAGCCTACCTTGTTAGTCTCGACACTCTCACTAACAAAGGCATCAACATCTCCTCTCTGTTTGAACTTCTCAACTGGAAGCCACTTCTTCTCATCCAGAAACCAGTCTATCCTGGCCTTGTTCGAGAGTTTTATGCCAATATGCGACTCATTGACGACACTCTTCATTCCTATGTCAAAAGGGTTCAAATAGCCCTTGATTTTGAGACCATTGGAGCGGCCCTGGGCTTCAAGGATGAAGGACCGCGAGCATACATGGTGGACAAATGGGATACACAAGTCGGCGTTCCATACAACATAGTTCTTCAGCACATTTGCGAGAACCTTTCTGGTTTGCATGGAACCATTCTAACCCACAAAGCTCTAGGACCAGTTAATTCTCTGATTCACCGAATCATCACCCACATTCTGACTCCCCAAAGTGGCTCACACAACCGTGTAACATTTTCTGACTGTCTCATATTATTTGCTTTGGTTACCTCTACTCCAATATCCTTTGGTTACATTATGATTAGGCATATGTGGGATTCTGTTAGAAGCACCAAAAAGGCTAACCTACCTTATGGTATGTTTTTAACTAGAATTTTTGAATACTTTAAAGTTGATTTGCTGAATGAGGCTGTAGAAAATAAGGTGTCCTCAATCAGAGGAGGAGGAGCGACTAAGGGAACCAAAGGGCGCAAATCTGCTGCGTCAGATAGTGACTATGAAGGCAGGCCAGAATCTTCCAAAACAGCCAAGCCCATCAAACAGATTTTGGGGGAACTATCAAACATGGCAGACATGATGTTTCAATCTCACAAAGATGCCTGCAAACAAGCTTATGAGAGTGAAAAAGCTTGGAAAAATTGCAAAGAAAGGATCAATCTGATGATAGAAAGTTTTAAGGAAGATCTGGGAGATGATAGCGAAGGAGGCACTGAGGAATCTGATATTAATCTTTCTGATGATTAATAGCTGTTTCTTTACTTTATTTGATATTGGCTCCAATAGGCTCAATCTGTTTTTTTTTTGTAAGAGCATGACTTGATACTCACTGCTCTATGATACTTTGATACACTCTTGCTACTTTATCATGGATATTTTGTTGTGCTGTTCATATTTTGTGCAGGTGCCCCTTGATGCCAAAAGGGGGAGGAAAATTAGTTTCTAAAATTGAAATTGAAACTAATGAAACAGGGAAAGATTTGCTGAAAATAGGGGATGAAATTTTCAATTGAAAATTCATGATCACCCTTGTTTAAAGAATACATACTGTTGTTACATTTGTTTCACTATGGTCACTGTTGCTTATTGCATTTGGCAATTGGTTTATAATGATGTTTGATTTTGATCATATGAATGCCTGGTTGTTGATTCATCTTGATAAACATGTTGGTTTGAAAATTTTTTTTTGGCAGTTCCTTTAAAACTGTGATATCTAACAGCTGCCATGTTTTGATGTGATCATGTGTGATTCAAAAACATTTTTTACTTAAAAATATGGCTCGTATATCTTGACTGAAAAATATTTGAAACCTTTTGAACAACATTGTTTTATGCTCTGTTGATATGTGTAAAGTTTGAGCAGAAAATCAGTTTATGATATCAAATGAGGTTTGATTATCAATTTAAAACTGCTCATAAATCAAACATTTAGTATCATGAATAAATATGCTAAATAACATTGTTACTTGAAGCTTGATTCAAATGTTACAGGTTAGTGCTTCCCTTGGTAAAATAGCATACATTAAGGGGGAGCCATGTGACATTTAGAAAGGGGGAGAAATTCAAATTCAAAGGGAGTATTCTTTACTCAATCTTTAAATTTCTTTCTATTTCAATTTTAATATTGTTTGTCATCAAGGGGGAGATTGATGAGTTTGGAAAATTCTAAATTAAATTAATGATGATCAAGCATTATTAACAGCAAAATTATTAATCTAATTTTGATTCATATATGTTAATTAATTAATTTTGCTGTGCAGGTATAAAATGGGCCGAAAATAAAATTCTGGTGCAAGCCCAATTCAGCTTTGGTGTTAGTATATTATGATCATATATGGCTGAAACCATTGGGCCGAAATAAAAATGTTTCTAGCCCAATGATTAATATATTCAGCATTAATATGAAGTTAGCTTCCTGTGGGTGAATGGAAAATAAATAATTTGGGCCAACTTTACTCATTAATGATACAAGCCCAATTAGTTTGAATAAATCAAAATTTTATTGGGTCAGATTAAGCTTTATTGCTACAAAGCCCAATCTCAATTTTGATGAATGCTTCCATGCATGATCCGAATCCAAAATGCATTAGGAAAGCAAATGTTATCACTTGCCTCATGCTTTCCAACGGATTCCACTCTTATCTTTGGGATGGATTTCAAATTTAATTTAAGCATTGGGAACATAAGTAAGTGAGAGAAGATTGATTTGATAGCTATGATAGCTATGCACGCCTCTCAGCAAAGGGAAGTAAAAGCAAGCTATTTTCATTTAATTTGTTTAATCACTTTGAATTGCTTTTCTTCAGATTCTCTCTTCTCTCTCATCTCTTTCTTCTTTTTCGGTCCTTGCTCAGGAAACAATGGAAGCTAAGTTCATCTATCAGGAAAAAGAAGAAGTTGCATGCATCAAGACCATCAAGCTAATGATGGCAAGAAAAACACGAAAAAGAAAAGTATGTAGTGGTTGAGATTTTCACCAAATATGGTTAGATTTGGTGAGGTAATCTCGAGCTCTTCATGCTCAAAAAAGGAAGATGAATATTCGGCCAGCAAGGGAGATTCTTGAAGCATGGCTTGTCTTTGATTCTGCTCAAGCACCACAGGAAGTAGCTAGAGCGGCGAAGTGATGGTTGAGGCAGAGATTGAAGCAGATGAAGTCATCATCATCATGAAGCATCAAGGGCCAGAAATCCATCTTGCAGAGCAAGCCAAGATGGAGAGCTCGGATTGATGAAGAGTGATGATCAAGAAAGGACTAAAGGTAATTGCATGTTGGGTTTTGCATGGTTATCTCTTCTCTCTCTATGTGGCCGAACCG